>NW_003307545.1:616376-639659 GCF_000143455.1 Volvox carteri f. nagariensis | reverse complement strand
CCTGAAGAGGGGGCCTGAAGAGGGGGCCTGAAGAGGGGGGCCTGAAGAGATGGGCCTGAAGAGGGGGCCTGAAGAGGGGGCTTGAAGAGGGGCCCTGAAGAGGGGGGCCTGAAGAGGGGGGCCTGAAGAGGGGGGCCTGAAGAGATGGGCCTGAAGAGGGGGGCCTGAAGAGGTGGGCCTGAAGAGGGGGCCTGAAGAGGGGGGCCTGAAGAGGGGGGCCTGAAGAGGGGGGCCTGAAGAGGGGGCCTGAAGAGGGGGGCCTGAAGAGGGGGGCCTGAAGAGATGGGCCTGAAGAGGGGGCCTGAAGAGGGGGGCCTGAAGAGGGGGGCCTGAAGAGGGGGGCCTGAAGAGGGGGCCTGAAGAGGGGGGCCTGAAGAGGGGGGCCTGAAGAGGGGGGCCTGAAGAGGGGGGCCTGAAGAGGGGGGCCTGAAGAGGGGGGCCTGAAGAGGGGGCCTGAAGAGGGGGCCTGAAGAGGGGGGCCTGAAGAGGGGGGCCTGAAGAGGGGGGCCTGAAGAGATGGGCCTGAAGAGGGGGGCCTGAAGAGGGGGGCCTGAAGAGGGGGCCTGAAGAGGGGGGCCTGAAGAGGGGGGCCTGAAGAGATGGGCCTGAAGAGGGGGGCCTGAAGAGGGGGCCCTGAAGAGGGGGGCCTGAAGAGGGGGGCCTGAAGAGGGGGCCTGAAGAGGGGGGCCTGAAGAGGGGGGCCTGAAGAGGGGGGCCTGAAGAGGGGGCCCTGAAGAGGGGGGCCTGAAGAGGGGGGCCTGAAGAGGTGGGCCTGAAGAGGGGGCCTGAAGAGGGGGGCTGAAGAGGGGGGCCTGAAGAGGGGGGCCTGAAGAGGGGGGCCTGAAGAGGGGGGCCTGAAGAGGGGGGCCTGAAGAGGGGGCCTGAAGAGGGGGCCCTGAAGAGGGGGGCCTGAAGAGGGGGGCCTGAAGAGGGGGGCCTGAAGAGAGGGGCCTGAAGAGGGGGGCCTGAAGAGGGGGGCCTGAAGAGGGGGCCTGAAGAGGGGGCCCTGAAGAGGGGGGCCTGAAGAGGGGGGCCTGAAGAGGGGGGCCTGAAGAGAGGGGCCTGAACAGAGGGGCCTGAAGAGATGGGCCTGAAGAGGGGGCCTGAAGAGGGGGCCTGAAGAGGGGGCCTGAAGAGGGGGGCCTGAAGAGGGGGGCCTGAAGAGGGGGGCCTGAACAGATGGGCCTGAAGAGATGGGCCTGAAGAGGGGGCCCGACTTCCATGGCGCGTGGGTCGCAGGTGGGTTCACGAGGAAGGAGGGGAAGGATACGAAGGGGGAGTCGAACGCGCCAACCAGACCAGCGAACGTGACCCAGATGGCGACGCTAACTCCCGTCCTAACTCCCCATCCTGAACTGGCTTTTTGGCCCGCCTCCATTCCATCTCCTCCTGGTCCCCAGGAGATGTTGGATGAGATGCTGTCCGCGCCTGTGAATCGGACCAGCATGGCCAGCAGCCTGCACGACGGTGACCGCAACACCATTGTAGTACACTCAATGAGCCATTTCGTCAACACCAGCAACCCCAAGGTCTTTCCCTTCGTGCCCGTCAACATGCGGGGGTGCGGCTACAAGAAGTCCAGCGGCGAGGTGGTGCCATGCATCATATTTGAGTTCTCACCGGACAGCAATCAGGTACGAGGGCATGATAAGGGGGTTGATCGTTGTGAGGTCGCGGGTGATGAATAACGAATACGAGGAAGAGGAAATGGGTATAATACTGAATGAGAATCGTCGTCTTGATGATTGGGGATTGATGGCTCAGGAGGAATGGATGGATGGTAGTTATGGGGGGCATGCAAACACGGGGGGGATGTAGCGTCAGTGCAAGGTGCGCACATCCAGAAGGGGGGATGACGTACAAATCTCCAACCCTCCTGCTGCCACTTGAGCCATTCAGCTCCCCGCTTTTCCGACCGCATTCCCCACTAGGCTTCTGGCCTCTGCTTCTTGCAATCCGGCTTACCAATACCGTCCACAGTGGATTCGTGTCGTGTTTGGAAAGCAACTCCCTCTTTCCCGCGTCCTCTGGACCCGCTTATGCGCCTTTTCCGTGCCCCTTTATTATTTTGTGACCCAGGGCGCCTTCCTGGAGCACTTGCAGCGGGACTACACCATGATGGGGCACATCAGCGCCATCATCACCTTGTTCACCTTGAAGGGCGATGTGCTGCACCAGAACGCCGGGTGGGTACCCTGGGGGCTGGGGCCCGGGGGGCATGTGTGGATGAGTCGGTGACCGGTGGGAAAATATAGCTGGCCGGCTGTTCCGGGGGGGGGGGTAATTGTGGATGCGGGCGGCGGGCAGGGGGGATGGGATATATTGCCGCCAGAGGAGCGATGGGGGTGGAGCGGTGGGCGATGCGGCTTGCTGGCAGGCTGGGTGTGGCACATTTTGGTCCCAGCGACATGCGTGTTTGCATAGGCATCGTAATGATGGAGAGGTCTGGATTTTCAGGATCATAATCGCTGTTGTCGATAGCGGTGGTGGCGGGCAGCGAGCATGGCTTCTAGTTTTCCTCACGTTTTGGTCTGTTAATACCTCACGTGCGATTCCGCCACGGTTGGGATCCTGCGTCTCTGGACACCGGACGCCGGGGCATGGGAAGGCTCTGGAAGTCCCCAATTCTCGCGGTTAAATGTTGCTGCTGTGATAGGTACTTTGGCAACTGCCTGTGTGCTGCACCACCCCCCCCGGTCGTGAGAAACCCCGCCGCACATCCCGTCCGCCTCCGACCACACTCCCTTCCGGGTCGCTATTAATTGTACCCGTACTCATGCAATCGCGCACACACATACATACATAATACATACATACGCACGCACGCACGCACGCGCGCACATGCTGGCATGTACACACACGCGCTTTGCAGCGTCGGCGTCGGTTGTTTTTCTCTATGTATCGTCGTGCCCCTCGCTCGGCCTTTCTTAACGCAGATCAATTGCATACTACGGCTACCAGCGGCGCAAAGCAATGGAGAAGGCGGGCGACAAGCGGCGGGGCTCCTGTGGGGGCGGCCGGAATGCCAAGCGCCCCGTCGCCCTGGGCCCTGCTGCGTTGGTCCCTAACGCCGAGGCGACTTCCGAGGAGGAGGACGAACGACCCGTCCTAACGCAACTGTGAGTCATTGTCATTAGATTAATAGCGTTTGTTTTGAATAGCGTTTGTTTATGTTGAATCGAACCTTTTGCTGGTTCCATCTAAACCTGCAGCGCGAGTACGGCGAGTACTGTGGGGTGAAGGTATTTTTTAAAAAAAGATTTGAACAGTGGTCAGGAACGGTGGCACAGCGAGGCTGGCAGGCACATGAGTAGACGCTAGTCACCTATTAAGAAGCGCCGCAATGGAATGATGAACGTAGGGTGTTGTGTTCATGATCGTTGATCGTGCAGTTGAGGATATTTATTTATTGTATAGCATAGTATAGATATCTATTGTAATACCAGAGAGCTATGTATGGGGGGGCGGAAAAAGATTACATGGTGCAGACCGACGGAGAGGGGGTCTTCTTCGGTGAGGGGCGTGGGTGGAAAAGCCTACCTACAGTCCTCCGGTCCCCTTCCATGCTCTTGTGCTTTTCTTCCCCTCTTTCCTCTCTTCTTCTTCTGCTGTTGCTGCTGCTGCTGCTGCTACTGCTGATAATGATAATGATAATAATTTTGCTGCTGCTGCGCATGTTGCTGCTGCTGCACATGTCTCCCGCTATAACCCCGTGAAGCACCACCCATCTATCCCCCCATTCATCCGACTTTGAAAACCCGAACCCATTTTTGCGCAGGTTCCAATACGCGCCACCAGACGCCTTGGAAGGCATGCTGGAGTCCATGGTACAGGGCGGCGTGTGGCGCAGCATCCTGCCTGTACCCACCACCCTCGCGGCCACTGGTCGCCACCTCGCAGCCCCCGGCGGCAACCTGCTCAACGCCCCGCAGGGCGTACCGCCCGCCGGGGCATTCATGGGCCCTGACCCAGACAATATCTTTACCATGGACGGGCTCGCCTTCACCGGCGCCAACGTGATGTCCTTTGCACTACCCACCAATGAGCCCTCTATTGGCAACCGGAACGATGCGTTTGAGGGATCCTTCGCGCTGGGCACGAGTGCGCCGATCAACAGCACCAACAGTTGCGCGGGTAAGGGCGACGGTGTGCTGAGTCATGTACGGTCGATGCGTGCGCTTAAGGCGGTTCCGGAGCAGAGCCAGGAGCACGAGAGGGTGTCGTTTGCGCAGCATCGGCAGCTGTCGTCGGCGGAGAGGGCCGAGGGCGGCGGCGTGAACGGACTGGCGCGGAGCGGGCCGACCGCCGCTGTCGCCACCGGGGGTGGTGGCGGAGGTGGAGGCGGTGAGGGGCGGGCTGGCGGCATGGCGGCGGAAGGATTGGCGGACGGTTCAGGACAAGTGAGTGCTTGCGTGTTTGTGTTTGTGTGTGTGTGTGTGTGTGTGTGTGTGCTTGTGTGTGTAAATGTTGGAGTTTGCATGCCTTCTGCCCATCCTCCGCGCTCTTAACCTGCACCTGGGATCCTGCAACACTCCTCCTTTTCCCCTCCTCCTCGTACTCACTACCACTACCACTACCACTACCACTACCACTACCACTACCACTACCACTACCACTACCACTACCACTACCACTACCACTACCACTACCACTACCACTACCACTACCACTACCACTACCACTACCACTACCACTACCACTACCACTACCACTACCACTACCACTACCACTACCACTACCACTACCACTACCACTACCACTACCACTACCACTACCACTACCACTACCACTACCACTACCAGTAATGCTACTCCTCCTCCGCTTCCGCCACCCATGGCACACTGACCGCAGGTGAGCCCGACAGGTAACACCAAATTCTTCCCACGCTCCATCCGATCCAGCTCCATCTCCATCCACGGCGGCCTGTCCAAGCAGGTCAAAGTGCCGCGACGCAGTACGACGTTTTCTGCCGTACTCAGCGGCGTCCACGGGCGCGAGCCCCGGCCCAACAGCGGCTCCACGATTCCCGGTATATCTCACGCCAGCGGCTGCCGCGGCGCCGGCGGCGCCAGCACCGGCATCAGCGCCGCTGGCGCTGGTGCATCGTCGTTTACGGGGGTGACTGGAACGGGGGGGTTGTGCAGCGGCAGTCCACGGCTGTCGCGAATTCGTCGTCGGAGCGGCTTACCGTTCGGGCTGGACGGCAACCCGGCGGATGCGTTATCGCAGTCCACGTGGGGCTTATTCGGATCGGGGGTGTACGAGCACAGGTGGGGGCACCGTCGGGTGACCATGGGGATGGGATGGGATGGGAACGCGTGTGGAAAATGGCGTGAAGCGTCTAGCGCGAAGTTAAGCCTATAGTGTGTCATCGGGATATGAGGCAAAAGGGAGGTTACCCTTTTTTAGGTAGATTATCGGTCCTAATGGCCCGGTCTTACTTAAGCTGGTCTGGTTAGGATAGCTGTCTGGACTTGTGTAATGCACGAGTAGGAAACATGATAAACGCAGCAAGAGGAAAGGAGAAGGATAAGACGCGGCGCGCCTGCTGGCCGCTTGCATGTCAGCGAGGGACGAGGGGTAACACCGTGTCTCGGGGACGTCGGGACATAGGATCATCTGTGCGACATGGCTGATTAAATAAAATGATGATAAATAAATAATAATTAATTTATAAAATAACAATATTACTAATTGAATTAATGATAATAGTAGTAATACTACATATAAATAAAAATAATAATGATACTGTTTTTAACGTTGTTGTGGCACGGACGCGGTTTTGTCATACGCAGATACGAAAGAGCCAACAGCCGGGATATTGCCTGCGTCGAGGCCCACCAAGAGCAACCGGTCGACACCCACGCCCAGGCTGGTCGCGCCCTCTTTGGCGGCGTAACAGGAAAGGTTGCATTGCTGACTGCCACGGCCGCGGCAGCGGCCCCGCCCATGGTTGACGGCGGCACGGCCACGCAAGCCGGCGCGGTTGCGCCGGCGCCCGCGACCGCCGACAGCACCAGCCCCGTCTCTGCCGTGCAGCGCTCCGAAGCCCACAGCCCGTCATTCCTCTCGCCGTCGCTTTCAGCCGCCGTCGATCAGTGGCAGCAGTGGCAGTACCGCCACTCACAATGGCAAGACGCGCTGCAGTCCCAGTCCCAGCCCTCGCAGACCTCCGTACCCAGCATTACACCCTCGCCAGGCCGGCCGCCCCTTCCAAGCCATCCCCACGCGGCCTGGTTCCTGAACCACCAGCAGGCGGCGGGCTCCTCCCAGAGCAGCTCATCCGCCGCCAACCAGTCGTCAGTCACCAGCAACAGCCGCCGCCGCATCGGCGGCGTCGGCGTGGCGGCGCTGGACGGCGTCGGCGTTAGCGGTGACGCCGCCGCCGTGACGGCACCGCATCGCCAGTTTTCCGTCGAGAGCGTTCCTCGGCGGCAGCGTAGCGTCGCGTTTGGCGACGGCATGGCCTCGCCCACCAGGCGTTCGACACCCACCCCCAGCGCGGGGTCCTTGGTGTCACCGCAGCCATCGGCGCACCAGCACACGGAGAGCAACCTCATGGGCTGTATGACATTCGTTGCGACGGCCGGCAACGCACCGCTGGACCCTGCTCAGCTCCGCCCCGCGCCGTCGTACTCCCCAGCTCAGCAGCCCTCGCGGTTTATAATAGCGCCGGCGATTTCGCCGGTGCCGCCGGGGCCTCGGAATGCCACCCTAGAGCATACCCTGCAGCGCCCGGATTTGCATAGGCTCATTTCCGTGTCGGGAATCTCCGCCGCAGCCTCGCTGATTGGAGGTAACGGCAGCAGCGGCGGCGCCGGCGGGGCTTTCGTCGCGATGCAGATTCGCGGCGCTGAAACCGCCTCCGGAAGCGCGCGTCGTGCGCCCATGCGCCAATCTGAACGCTCGAACCCCAACCTTGTGCTACCCCGCACCGGCAGTGCCTCCATAACCAACACCAACAACACCAATGTCAGCGCTGTCAAATCTGCGACAAGCTTCAGTTTCGGTTCCAAACCTGGTGCAGCTCATTACGCAGCCCAAAATCGGCCCTTGGTACGCATGATGTCATTCCTCAACGCCGCGCCTCTCGCCGGACAACAACTGCAGCAGCAGCAACAGCAACAGCAACAACAACAGCAGCTGCAGCAGCAACAGCAGCAACAGTATCCGCTGCAGCATCAGAACTCCTCCGGGTACGGCAGCGCTAACTCTGCCACGCAATCCGCCGTACGGTCCCGTCACATTGTGAAGCGGGCTGCCAGCGGGCAGTTCTTCTCTTTGGTAGAGCCCATTCTGCGGACCGGCAGCGGCAAGATTAATATTGTTGGAGGATGTGGTGATGGCAGCATAGGTAGGTAGGCGGCGGGCGGCAGCCGGCGCGCCTGCGGCTCTGGGGTACCAGGGCTCTGGGGTACCAGGGCTCTGGGGTACCAGGGCTGGGCTCGCGTGGTGTCCACTTGCGCACAGCGGTACACAGCAACAGAGGGCGGGCTGACAGTTGGCCGGCAGCGCATTCCTACATGCACTCGCTCATACCTTCCAATCAACCACCATTTCCCGTGATCATCATCATTACCACCATCATCATCGTTACCACCATCATCATCATTACCAACATCATCATCATTATCATTGTCATCATCATCGTAGCCCCCTATCCTCCCCCGCAAATCCTTAAACCCTAAAACCCGTCAATCCTACCTTACCCTCCTCCAGGGAACGTAGGGCCCACCGGCCTGAGCTCCTTCAGCGGGTCCAGGTTCCCGCCATCCACGTTTGTCTGCGGCAGCTTCGGTCACCGGCGCCCTAGCAACCGCACTGGCAGCGCCGCGGCGCTGGGTGGGCAGGCGGTTTCGGAGGTCGACGAGTCCTCCTCCATCGCCGTCCTCACAACGATGGCTACGCTGGGCGCGTCGCGCGACGCGGCAGGTGGTGATCCGGCCACCTCTCACCACCTGGGCTCTGGGCCACATGGCAACGGTCACGGCCAGGGCGCGCCAGGGGACGCGGATGCCGACGGCGGGGTTCCAAGAACATATCACGAGATCACGGCCACGCCATTCTTAGACCCGGTTTCCAAGTCTCAGGTGGTCATGGTGGTGCAGACGGTAGGTGGGGACGAGCTGTGACGGAGCGTAAGGGGAGCAGGGGAGCTCCTTGCAGGTTGGGACGGGAGCGGGAAGGGGCTATAGGGGTGGTGTTGTCGGTGATGTGCGTGTGTGCAAGCCAGGGCCACACCTGGGCTATCGGTGTGGGGAAGAGCGCGTAGCAGCTTATAAGCCGCCGCCTTCATGTGCCCTTAGATCCGTTTTCACACAGCTTTGGGAAGTTCGGAAACCCTAAGAAATCAGCCACCAGACTGTGCCTACCTGACAGACTGATAGACTGACAAACTGACCTCCACTTAAGTTTCAAATCGGCCCGGTCCCCCCCCCGGATATCCGCCGCTGCAGGACGTGACGGCGCGTGTGCAGCTGGAGCGACGTCTGGCCGATGTGATGGAGGCGGAGCACAAGCTGCTGTACGTGCGCGTGTGTGTATGTCTATGTGTATGTCTATGTGTATGTCTATGTGTATGTGTAAAGAGATTGGGACACGGGACGGGTTCGCGCTGTATGCTGTTGACTGGACGCGGACGCGAATGCGAATGCGGGATGGGGGTGATGTTATGTGGCCTTCGTGGTGAGGCTGCAGGCGGGACGGCTGACTTATACACGTTTGGTCGACTGCCTGCTGTCCTGCTCTTCCACTTCCTCTTCCTCTTCTGCTGTTTTTGGCTTTCAGAGCTGTCAGAGCTCTCAGAGCTGTCAGGAGGAGCTTTAGCTCATCGAAAGGGGCTAGCAGAGGTCCTTGCGGGGCAGTAGTAGGCTCTAGTACTAGATAGCAGTTGTCTTTGCCAACGAGCCAGCTCCTTTGTGTGTTCAGTCGGGAGGGAGGGAGGAGGAAGGGGGGGAAGGGGGGGGGAAAAGGGAAGGGGGAAGGGAACAACTGGGGGGGAGGGAGGGAGAGGGGAAAAGGGGGGAAGGGAGGTGGGGGGGAGGGAGGGAGGGAGGTGTGTCTGTTGAGAGGAGTATTCCCTCGTGTATGCCGTCCGTGCGCGTCTACCACCTTCCGGCCACCTAACCCAACTCCGGGCGTGCCCTTTCCTTTACCGCGATCAACCTGATGACCTGATGCCCCTTCTCACTGCACACGGCTCAACGCGGCCTGGCGGTTGCTGCGCTGATGCTTTTCTTCTCGACACACTCACTCACGCGACAACTTCCGCGATATCCAACACCTGCACAACCTCAACACGTCTACCGCCGCCTGTACGACAATACTTACGACGATATGTACGGCGGTGTGTACGACGACGCCTTCCCCTAGTGAAAACATCTTCCCCAGGTAAGAATCCTTCCTTTCGTTTTGTATCCTGTAATTCTATGAACTAGGTCACGAGGTGGGGAAAAAGGGAAGTAGTGCTGGCCATGATGCGCATGTTGCACGTGGCCTCTCCCTCCCTCTCCTCCTCCTCCTCCTCCTCCTGAACTTTCTCCTCCTCCTCCTCCTCTTCTTGATCCTCGCCTTCCTCGTCCCCTCAGGCACGTCTTGGAACACATCGCCCATTCGGCCGCGGTGAACCAGGAGCGAGCCTCGCAGTTCAACTTGCGGATGCTCAGCGCGCTGCCGGACCTAACCAAGACCGCCACCGACCACGAACAGGTGCGTGAATGATATAATTACAAGTTACAAGTTCCGCACACAAGTGCGGGTGTGTCCGTAAAAGCCGGGGGGGGGGCCATGGACGGTATATTGGTATTGATGCGGGTATTGACGAGGGAGGCCATCCTCCTCCTCCCTCGTGGATGTCGCTTCAGGGACAGGTTGCATGTGATCGTAGTTAGTAGGTAGGTGGATGACGGACTCCGCAGTGGTGATGGCGAGAGACACGTCCGGCGCGCACTCTAGGCCCCGTTGCGTTACAACGACGCATTACTTTATTTTGCGTCTTTTGTTTTTTTTCCTTTCTGATTACCTGTCTGTTGGCTTGCCGCGCGCACAAGTAAGGTTGGTTTGCGACACCCTGGAATTATTTTAGCGATGATGCAGAGAGAGAGGGTGCGCTGGAGGTAGATGTATGCGTGTGTAATTGCGCCATGCGGGGGCATACATACCATTATGTATAAATAAATATATAGATAGATATTTATACATAATGAGATATATATATAATAATACGATATTGTATATATACTATACTACATATCCGTCGGCGGCGTTGGTGATATGTTGGGGTCTTGTACCTGACCCTGCTCTGGCCTCCCCGCTTGCCCTCACTCCTCCCTTCACTCGCGTGCACCTCTATCGACCCACCACGCCGACAACCCCCTCCCCTCCCCCCTCCCCCCGGGCCCCACCTCTCTCCCCCCCGCGGAACCGCGTCATGGTGCGCGGTCCGCTTTCCCACCCCGCAGGTCACCATCTTTTTTGCGGATATCGTGGGTAAGTGCCCCCTCCACACACACACGCACACACACACACGCACACACACACACACACACGCACACACACACACACACGCACACACACGCGCACACGCTGTTGTTTTCACTACCACCTGAACAGTGGAAGTGGATACAACACACACACGCACACACTCGCACACCACTTATCCATCAGTAGACCTCGCTCGCCGGCTGCCCCGCGGCCCTCCTTGGCGGCGCTACCACGTTGTGGCCCGGATAACCGGTTGACCAGAGGCCGCTGCCCTCCTCTACCTCAGGGTTCACCAGCATGTGCAAGGAGGTGCCCGCCAAGACCGTTATGAGGTTCCTCAACGACCTCTACACGCGCTTCGGTGGGGGCTATTGGGGGTCAGGGGGCATATGGGGGGTCAAGGGGCATATGGGGGGTTAGTGGGCAGTGGTGTTTGTTTTATGTTTGGGACCTGGGGTGATGGGATTGGCCGGGGGCGTCACGTTGTTTGATTGTTACCTCACTGTCGTGCGCGCACCCCGCCTGGCGTGTCTGTCTCCCCCCGTCGCTGTTGCCTTCCTGGCTTCCGGCCCCTCGGCTCCTGCACCGACTTCTGGTGTTGTTGGCCCGGGTGCTAACTCCGACCGCGTCCTCCCGCATCCTGATGATGACGACGATGATGATGATGACGACGATGATGGTAATGATGATGGTAATGATGATGACGACGATGATGGTAATGATGATGGTGATGCCGGCGCTGGCTTTTGGTCCCTGCCGCTGGCGGTGCGACTGCTGACGGTCCCTGTGTGTTTTAGACACCCTTCTGGACATCTATGGAGTGTACAAGGTGAGGCGGGATAACAGCGTATGTATGTATGTATTACGTATGTATTATGTATTCTGTATGCATGCATGTATATATGCATGTACGTCAGCTATAACGACTTAGACTACTTAACGGCTATGCAAATGAGCTCCTGGACAGAAAATTTTATTCGATCGTGTGATGCCCCCGCAGGTCGAGACCATTGGAGGTGAGGCGGTGTGCTGGTGTCGGCAACTGGGCCTGAGCTGCTGATGCTGTGTGTGTGCGTGCGTGTGTGTGTGTGCGTGTGTGTGTGTGTGCGTGCGTGCGTGCGTGCGTGTGTGTGTGTGTGTCAGATGCGGTTCGGGCTCCGGGGCTGCTGCTGCCGCTGCTGCTACTGCTGCCGCTACTGCCGCCACTGCTGGGCTGCTGCTGGGCTTGGCTGGGCATAACCTCTTGGCCTGCTTGGTGTGATGTGATGTGATGTGATGTGATGGACTGTATGTAAGAAGCCAGCGACCTGCGTCCATTCTCCATCAGCATCAGCATCAGCATCCACAGCAAGGACACGGGAATCATGATCTCGCGTGTCGAGGTGTCTTTCCGCTTCCGTTGTTTCACGTGTGCATGCCTCCGAACGTACGTATGTACGTATATATGTCCCGTGATGTCATCAGACTGTTACATGGTGGCGGGTGGCCTCATCAGCAAGGACGCGGACGGATTCGCTGCCGTACGGAACTCGTGCGACAACCTGCAGGCGTGGAGGGTTCTGTCCTTTGCAAAGGTACGGTGTTGGACGTTGCGGTCTAGGTGGAAGCGGAAGTGGACGTGCCATGCTCGCACAGAGATCTTCAGCACTAGTGCCCTTCCTCCTCCCTTTCTCCTCCTTCCCGCCTCCTCCCCTCATCCTTGTCCTGCTGCTGCTGCTGCGTCCCGCGCTGCCGGCCCCTCAGGCTATGTTGCGGGATGCCCAGAAGGTGCTACTGCCGACCACCCACGAGCCAGTCAAGCTGCGGGTGTGTGGGTTAGGGGGTGGGGGGCTGGGGGGCTGGGGGGCTGGGGGGCTGCGGACTTTGATTCCCTTGGCGGTTCCGCAGGGGTGAGGAGGGAGGAAAGAGGGGGGAAATGGTCCGCTGCTCTCAATGCTGACCTCGAGCCGCGGTCCCGCCCAACCGCCCAACCGCCCAACCGCCGCAACGATGCTGCTCTGCAGGTTGGCATCCACACAGGCCCCGTCGTGAGCGGAGTGGTGGGCACCCGCATGCCGCGGTTCTGTCTGTTCGGGGACACCATCAACACCGCCAGCCGCATGGAGAGCACGTGCCCGCACGGCAGGATCCAGGTTTCCGCCGCCACACACGCGCTGGTTCCCGGGGAGGACTGGGAAACCACGGGGGGTGTCCAGGTGAGCCGGGTGTGTATGTGTGTATGTATGTATGTATGTATGTATGTATGTATGTATGTATGTATGTATGTATGTATGTATGTATGTATGTATGTATGTATGTATGTATGTATGTATGGTTGCTCTAAAAAACTGTGTGTGCCTCGGTGTGTGCAATGAACTGAGGCGGTGTGCTTGTTTGTTTGTCTGTATGTATTTAAGTCTCGAGACGGAAAAGAGTGGTTGCGAGATCCGGCACACGATGTCGTGCCACGTCACCGCCGGTCAACACCCGGTCAACCCCCCCCCCCCGTGCACCCTCTCCCCCCGGTGACATGTGTTTTCTAATCTTGGCGTATCCTTCTATGGTGTTTCCTTTTCGACAATTGTCTGTGCTTTATCGTCCCCCTTCCCCCACCCCCAAAGGTTAAGGGCAAGGGTGTCATGGAGACCTACCTCCTCAAACCTCCTCCTCCTCCTCTCGCACTGCCGAACAATTTGGCAACGGCTTCCATGAGCACGACGGGACTGCCGGATGGGCTCTTACTGGGACAGACCCACGTGTCGTCAAACTTGTCACGTGTTGCCGGCGTACGGCCTCCCACCAGCGGCGTTGGCGGCGGCGGCGGCTTGAGCAGCATCGCCGCCTCCGCGCTTGGGAGCAGCAGCCCCGGCGGCGGCGGCGGCGGTGGCGATGGCAACAGCAACGGCAACCTCGCCTCTGCTACCGCGCTTGCGATGACGGTATCCCATACTCACTCGCAAGGGGTGGTGTCGGCGGTGACGGCGAAGATTCCTGCGGTGGGGATGGGGGGAGGGGGTGCGGGTGCGGGAGCGATACCCTCTGATGGGTCTGCGGGACGCGATGGTGGCGGGGGCGGCAGCGGTGTGGGGGGTGTCGGCGGCGGCGCGAGGGGCGCGGCGAATCGAATAGGCAGCGGCAGTGGCAAGAACTCGTCCTTTCTGTTCAATACGGTTTGGTAACAACTAACGACCAACGACTAACGACTAACGAATGGGGTCCAGTAAGAGGGGTTGCCCATCATGAGTCGTGAATGAGTGTGCACTGTGGGTAACCAGGGTTACATGTTTCTTGGGTGTATATGTGTGTCTGTGTCATGGCGGTGTCGTGTCTGTGTCATGGCGGTGTGGTGGTGAAGTTTGGGGGGAGGATGGCGTGTGGTATAATAAGGAAGCGGACAGAGGCATGCACCCTTATCCGGGGATACTGATCCATACTGATATCCTCTCTCTTCTATAAAAGCTTTGGACTTTGGACCGCAGTGCTGTGACGGCAGCAGGTGGTGGCGGCGGCGGTGGCTGCTGTGGCGGCAGCAGGGGCGATTTGAAAGGCAGGCGGCAGGTGGTGGGGGGCACGTATACTGCAGGTACTGCAGGTGGCACCGCGAAGCCGAGCGGGACGAAGGGGCAGGGGGCCGTCTGCTCTTGCCCTCTCACAATAACAAGCTTTGTAGGTGTTGTTGTTGTTGTTGGTGGTGGTGGTGGTGTTTAGCTTAGGGGGGAAAGAATAAGAGAGTGAGAGTGAGTGAGTGGGGTGTACGGTCACTTGGAGTGGCGGGAGAAGTGTCCCAGGTGGGTTCTTTGGTGAGATTTGTATGAGTTGTATGATTGCCTGTACGGTGTACGATATGCAGTACGGCATGCAATGAGGTGAGGTATATAGGAACCGATCGGTTATTCATGTTAATATATAAGTTGGTGGTTCCCCCCGGCTTCCTTCGAACAGAATCCGCTTTGCAAGAAGCGACATTCGCGTGGTCGCCATCATCGCCAAGTTGTGTGTCTGTATGTATGTTGTTACAGGGTGGTTAACTTCGCCAGCGGCCCCCTTTCCCGGGGCAGTCCCTGCTCTCCCCTGCTAGAGGGGCACCCTAATCCGTCACCCCATCCGACTTCAGAGTGTATTCGTTGGGTTCGGCAACTCACCACCAGCATCCAACCAAATCTAGCGGATCAACGGCGCATCAACTTAGTTCCTGGTCAGCTCGCAAGTTGATATTATCACGTCCTACACCGTCCATATGATGGGGGGCCACCTCCCATTTCATCACTCCTCAAACACCCGAGGAGCTGGCAGGCGGATTTGAACCCGGGTCGACTGGGTCGACTGGGAGCAGAAGTCAGGCCTTAACTTCTGCAATCGAGTAGAGAGTACGAAAATAACCTAATGCAGTCATCGACATCGTACTAGGTTATTTTCGTACTAGTAATAACCTATTTTCGTACTAGTAACCTAATGCCGTCTGTATGTATGTATGTCGAGGCGGCAGCTGTCTGCGCGCATGCGTCGCACGGGGTGGCTGCTGGCTCTGTTGTGGTGCAGGGGAGATGAGGGAAAGAGGCTTAAGGTGGTGGTGCTTTTTTATGCCAAATGGAAGCGGCTCAAAAAGACGCGGAGGGAAGGGCTCGAAGGGGGAGCGCGGGAAGGGACGGCGGATTGCAGTGGAAGAGAAAATCCTGAATGGACTTCGAAACGTGGAAACGAAACGTTGACCTCGCGATCTGATCTTCTTTTCTTTGCACGGAGTACATCCTTTTCACCAATACGCTGGTTGGGTGGGTGCATCGACGCATTGGCGCGTTTGTGTTTGTGTATTACACCACCTCCTAGAGCTGCGTCACTTCCTCCAAAGGGTGTAACAGCCTAAGGGCCCATACATACATACATACATACATACGTACATACGGGGCAATCATGGGTGTAGCATTAAGGGCGGCGCAAGAGCCGGAGGGGGTCCTCCGAGGATTGTTACCATTAGCATAATTCTCCGCTGTGTCTCTTGGGGGCCTGTGTGGATGTGGATGTGTGGATGTGGATGCGTGGATGTGGCTGTGCAGCGGTGGGTGGCTGTGGGTGTGGCTGTGTGTGGGCGTCGCTTCTTGCTTTTAGGGGTTTACGGTCGAGTTATATATATGTGTGTGTAGGGGGGGATTTGAAAGGTACCTAAGTCCAGTGGTGGTGTCTGTGGGAGAAATGTGTTTTTGTTGTTGTCTGTGTCGTACAGGTGATACGCCGGGTGCCTGAAGTGGCCTCGGCCCTGACCTCGCCGCGCTCTTGATAACGCCCCAGCCGATCTACCTCCCAGTCCCAGTCCCATTCACAATTGTGCTGCTCCTACTGCTGCTCCTGCTGCTGCTCCTGCTGCTGCTCCTGCTGCTGCTCCTGCTGCTGCTGCTGCTGCTGCGGCGGCGGCGGCGGCGGCGGCGGCGGCAAGGATTTCGTGGCGCGCAGATTTCCTTGCGACTCAGCCGCACTGAGTGCGGTCGCATCAACCTGCAAGAAGAGTAACGCTAAAATTAACAACTAACAACAAACATGGACAAGGAACTGTTGCGGCTGCTTCGCGTTTCTACCGTTTCTCCCCATATATGTCTTTGCCCTTGCCCTTGAATCATTGGTGTGTATGGCAGCAATGGGAAAATGTTTCCCCCCGCCGAGGCGCCCTTGAGTGCGTTGGGTTGTATCTATCTATAATATATAATCATATAGACATATGAATATGTTTGCGTATGAATTTGTGAATTGTTGTGCTGAGCATGCGCGCGGCTTTATGTTGGGCGCCATCGGCGGCTCGGGTCGGTGCCTCCTACCGAATGAGGCAGCTGCGGTAGGGAGGTAGTTGGTCGGACGTCGTACTCGTACGGCAATAATCCAAGCGGGAGCGTGTTGGAAAGACAAGCATATCACGACGCTATGCGCGTCTGTGGGGTTGTTGTGTGTGTGTGTGTGTGTGTGTGTGTGTGTGTGTGTGTGTGTGTGTGTGTGTGTGTGTTTGGGAAAGGGGGAAAGGGGGAATAGAGGGCGAGTGCGCGTTAAGAGTGGAAGTTAGAGGCGAAGAGACGAAACCGGACGCGTACGATTGGGGAGTCGTCGAGAGCGTCTATTTTTCTGCTTCCCGTTTTACTTTTTGGGTGATAAAGGCGCGAAGGAGGCTTCCGTAGCGCCGCGCGCTTACATTTGCGCCGCAATCGCAAGGAATGGATGTCGTTCTATATGTGGTGTTTTGCGCACTCGAACCCCCAGTGGGCGATTGGGCAGAGTAGTATTCCGTACACTCGCCCTTTCATGCTGCTCATCCATACATTCATATAATACGAGGTGGTGAATTTGCAACTCCTATGTACGGCATATGAGGCGACGTAGGGATATAGCTCCCGCATTTAGGATGAGACGACGGTTGGAGGCTTCTGGTTGGTTGGTCGGCTGGTTGGGCGGTTAGTTGGTTGTACGGGTGGTCTGTGAGTAACCCAGTAGCGTGGCGCGCTCTGGGCTCGTGTACTTTCGTTGGCTACATCGCGTTGCCGTACTCTGGCAAATCTCTATCCTTTCTTGCGATCTGTCTGTCTATCTGTCTGTCTATCAGTTATATTCAGCATGTTCCGGCTCCATGAAATGTGGAATCTTGGTTTATGCACCCACCATTCTTTCCTTTCTCCCGCGTTGCTGTTACTACTTTTGGAACCGTTGCAATTCTCAACGCAACCCGGCACAACGACATTCACATGAGATACGATCCCAAACAAAAGAGTGTTAACAGAGACCGTAGCCGTACAGTGACGTACAATGGAAGATCCACAATACAAGAATGCGGGCGATCTATTTAACAGTGCTGATATGTAGGGGTATTTGGGAGGGGAGCACTGCCATCTTGTTCTCCGGAGGGGGGGCCCGCGCCTTACTGCTATAGAGCGCCAAAAATGTAAACATCTAATATTTTTTATTTGCATAATAATTTACGCTTAATGTACGGAATCCATCCAGTCACATGACCGAAGAATGGGCCTCGCCTGCGACCCGCCAGCAGTCCTAATTAATATCCTAATTTGGATTTGGATCATCATTTCCCTCACTCCTATATACAACGAGTTCCAGAGGGAGAATACATCTTCGGCTGCTTTCGGGACTTTTATTTTTATAAATCTTCTTCACGCGACATCGCGGAAGAGGAATAGACATCCACGAATTCCTTCAGAGGCCGCTATCAACATCGCCTGACTTCGTTTCAACCAGGCTGCCCGCATATGCGCCCGACGCAAGCAGTGACTGCTCGAGGCTGCTGTCGTAGGTGATGTTGGGCAGGGTAACGTTGCCGTACCGAGCCTTGACCCATCGAACCACGGTTTGTTGACCCGCCTTCACTTCTGGATCTTGTCGTGCTTGTAGGATCCATTCATACGCGCGCTTGTGGGAGTGTATCCGCTTGACCATCTCAACCGCAGTGTTGTTAACCTGAAAACCAACAAGATGGCAGAGGAAAGACGGCGGCCGAAAACTCGCAACGCATTCGCAACGACTTAACACGGAGAAAGCGGGACCAGCCGCAGCGGCAGCGCCCTCGAAAGAAAGACCCGAAAGCAATGGTCACTTATCTTTTGCTGCAAAGTCAACTTGCTTTAAGTGCTGAAATAGTGCTGGTAATGGAAGATCGCAAAAGAAAGCCCCATCGCTGTGTCGGCGAATATACGACGATGGGAGGAGATGCTAGGGCGGGTGGGGGAACCGCCAACAATGGATCTGAAATTGACAGGCTATATCCCCTCCTCCTCCTCCTCCTCCTCCTCCTTCCCACCGCAAGACGCAGAGGGGTTGGGCCGAAGCCGCTACCATTATCCCAAACAAATATGTACGGTTCCGAAAGCTGATGGCTGAACTCGCAGTCCAGTTCTGTTCTGTTCAGTTCATATCTTTTTATTACATAATATTTTTTATATAGTCTTGATTAATTTCCAAGTAGTAACTTTTGGCCAATAGCCGTACCTGGCGGTTCTGGGCGCGCACGTGCAACCCCACGACGTTCTCGAACAACCAAACACACGAGTGGTCGCACGACTTGGAACGGGGGATAGTCCGCCGGCGGCCCAGCAGCATCGCCGGGGGATCCGACAACGCCGCAATCTGCGCCAGCTGCTCATTGCTGTCCACAAACCTGCAGTACTTCTCGTACTTCGCAGCGCCGTACTGAAGTGCCGTACCAGGGTCAGTAAAGCCAATGCCCATACGGAACCACAGCAACCTGACCGTGCAGAGGTAGCATGACGAGGGGGAGATACGGGCCTCTGATAGGTCAACAGAGCCACACGGCTGCGAATGAAGCAAAACAGGTTAATCCAATGTGGTGCGCATTCTTCTGCGCACACATGAAGAATTCGAATTTGTAAAAAGACATGGAAGGTAATGTCGTTATGGCGATACAAACCTTCCTAAACCATTCTTATATTTTCTTGTTTATATGTATATGTTCACATATGTGTAATTATTGTTCAAATTGTTTGTTCGACGTCGGCACCAAATCCTGAAAGGCTTTAAAACTGAAAGGACAAACCAGAATAAGACATCCATCCATCCATCCACGCGCACCCTCTGCCACTACGGGCCGTGTCACACACACACCTACAGCCCTCAGCCCGCATCCACCCCCCACCCCCCCACTCACACCCCACACACCCACCTGCCCAACAGACAGTCCCC
The DNA here is from genome assembly GCF_000143455.1 of Volvox carteri f. nagariensis. Classification (NCBI taxonomy): domain Eukaryota; kingdom Viridiplantae; phylum Chlorophyta; class Chlorophyceae; order Chlamydomonadales; family Volvocaceae; genus Volvox; species Volvox carteri. The sequence continues at coordinate 620,513 of NW_003307545.1, read as the reverse complement.
GCCTCCACAGCCCCTCTGAGTCATAATGTAGCGAAGCGCCTCCTCCGTCTGGATCATCCTCATGAGCCCCGCGGAGAAGATGATCCCGGTACCCCCGTGCCCGGACACACTCAGCAGGCAGCTCGGGGCAGGGGAGTTATGGAGTCTGCGGAGTGGTGGCGGGGCGGACGGAGGATATGCCAATACCGGACAGCACCACCGCGTGGAAATCAGGGAAAGAGAGAGGAAGACGGGGGTTGGGGGGGGGGAGAGATAGAGAATGCGCATGTGCACGCAATACCTGATGTGTACGGTGTGTTTTTTCTCCGCTATTTCACCCTTCATGTGGCTGGGGAACTGTCGGGCTGTCGGGGTTCCTCCTTTCGCGTCCTTCCTTGATTCATTCCTTCCTTCGCTCACCTCACATCGTGGCGAGCGCAGAAGGGGTACGGCAGCTGCAGCGCCTGGCGCTCCGGGTCGTCGTCGTCGGTTCCTAAGGGTCTTCCCAGTGCGGCGGACAGCCACTTGCTGCCGTCCACGTAGCCCTGAGCCGTAGGGGGCTTCCGTAAGCCGTACATCAACAGCTTCCGTTTCAGCTGCCGCCGCGGCACATGCTGCTCCTGCTCCTGATCCTGCTCCTGTTCCTGCAGCAGCAACATCCGTTGCCGCCCTCGCCGTCTCGACCTGCGGAGGCGGCGGTCCCCCGCCGGCGTATCGTCCGACTGCCCCTGATCCGTCGACTCGGCTTCTTCCTGCCAATCAGACCTGTCCCGCATCTCCCAGTCCATGGTCGGTCTGTCGCGATATTCGTACGGGTAGCGTTCCTTGAGAGCGACGTGGTGGTCCATCCACGCAAAGTAGCGCCCGGCCGTCGACCGCATGGCTTCGCGATAGCGAGCAGCGGCGGCACAACGGCCGCTGCTGCCGCCGCCTTCGGTGCTACTGCCGTTGGCGGCGGCGGCGGCGATGCCGGCGATGCCGTTAGCGGTTAGGAGGGTGGTTCCGAATTGGGACTCCAGCGTAGAAAAGTGGGAGGCGTTGCAACGGTAACGGGTGCCGTACGTGCCGCAAGCCAGAGCGCGTGTGCAGAAGGGGCATGCAGGCCGGGGAGTGAAGGTGTGGTTCTGTGGGCCACGCACATACATACATGCATACATACATACAGACAGACGCAGACAAGGGGGGTTGTTGGGGCCCGACACGGGCGGAAAGGGGTTGAGGGAGTGGGGGACGAAAGAAAGCGAAAGATTTGCGGTAGGGTGGAGAAGAGCCACCGCTTAAACATAGGCGTGAAAGGAACAGACAGACAGACAGACGGACAGGGAGGTGTATGGCGCGTTCGGAGCAGCTGTGTTCGTCACCCGGCATCGCTATTACGAGCACCTGGCACTTCGTATCACCTCGCATCACCTTGCACAAAAGGCTGTATTTCAGGAGGTCGAGGGGTAAGTGGGGAAGCGGAAAAGCGGTGCCTAAGGCCCGGGGAGGACGAGCAATTGAGGCCGTTAAGAGGCATAACGGCTGAAGTAATTGGATTGGTTGGCAGTTGTCTTACCGTTACAATGGTGGAGGTGTTGAACCCACATGGGAGGCATCTTGGCGCTCCAGGGTTGGTGTGTTTTGCGTAGAACCAGATGTTGTCTGTGATAGCCAGGGGTTGCTCGGGATCGAACTGGGACAGCAGCTTCAACACACCTAGGGGGGGAGGGGGGAGGGGGAAAGGGGGAAGAGGGAGTGGAGAGGGGGGAGGGGGAAAAAGACGAATCACGAGCGAGTGAGAGGGGGGGGGGAGGGGGAAGGGGGAAGAAAAACCAGTCGAGGAGGGGGAAGGGGAGAAAACCCAGTCGAGGAGGGGGAAGCCTGAGTGGTGGAAGAGTAGTACTCCTGGGAAAAGGTGTTGTAGGGGGCTTGGAGGGAATACATGCTGTGGTAGTGGTGGTCAGACGGTCCGGCGGAAAACTCTCCCACTCGGGCCGTCGACCCGACTGTAGCAGTGACTGCAATGCGCCCCGCCGAGTGTAGCAGTGATGCGGAATAATGCAGACGGGGGGCGCGGAGGGGGAGGAGGGGGCGGAAATGGAGCTTCAGCAATCTGGGGTTTCAGGAGCTTGGGTCGCTGAGCCAGCGGGCCTTCGTATGCAACAAGAACAGGAGAGTCGGTAACTACCTGGTTAGGTGACAAATGTGTAAATGTGGTAAAAGAAACGAAACGGAACGAAACGATCTGACGCTGTTATGGTTTGGTTTGGTTTCGTAAACCGTATTATCCTGGAAAAAAAAGGGGGGAAGCAGACCTGTAGGTGCGGCGGCTAGGGAAGGAGGGAGGGAAGCGGGGCGGGCGCGCGGGGCAAAGAGGGAGGAAAGGTGGTACCTGTCATGTAGAACAGAGTGTCGTCATCGCCGTACAGCATCCACTTGTACGTCTCCCCAAAGTGGCGGTGCGCCAGGAAGGGAGTGACGGCGGCGCGGGTATCGCCTGTATGGCAAGAGCATGCGAGGTTGCCCGGGCTGATGAAAGGTTCGCGTTGTGAGGCAAGACCTGAACCCAAAATTCGCATGCGTTTGATAGTCCGTGGGGGGGGGGTGGCGGTGGCGATGGTTATCGTGATGAGGTTGAAATGTCGGGAAGGGGCGGGGTGGATATATACAGGTCGGCGTTGACGTGGCTGTGGCTCCTTGAAGGTTACATAAAAAGACGTCAACGTCTCAAATCACATCAGACGTATGCTCCAGGCGTGACAGGGGCGCATTTCTCTTTGCGCCTGTGAGGCATGTTGCCCGGCGACTAATACGGCTATCCCACCAAACGCCAATTCTTACCAACGTTTCCTCCCCGCCATGAACCTGAATTAAGCGAGTCATCCTCCCAATAGCCATATGACTCGAGGTGTTCTTGGGATGATGGGTCGTTGTTGAGGTCGTGGACCAGCTCTGTGTTGTTGACGACTGTAAAAGACCTTATTCCCTATAAAATACATACCAAGCAGTACGTGAAAAAAGAAAATTAATCCAGAGGGATGGGCACGATTTGCGTCATGCTTACTGCGCCCACCTTGCCTCGCCAAAGCCGGTTGACTCTTATTAAGGGTAATCGATGAACACAGGTTGGCTGGGCAACTACAAAGTCGTCCGGATTATAATCGAGGCCGAAGATGCTGGCAGGCTGGGACTCACGGCAAAAGCTGAGGAGAAGAATCGAAGGGCCTAACAGCCAGAAAATGCGTTTCATGCTGTAAGCAACATTGGAGCCATGCTATGCCGGTTAACCCAAGATATGCATACGAGTTGAGTTATCGGGACGGCAGTAGCCGTTGCATGTTGATTAAGTGCTCGTCCTGTAGTGTAGTACGGCAAGTGCGGCGCGGGAGGAGCAGACCGGAATTGGCCAGAGGACAGTGACTGATACGGTAGTGCGTTACAAAGATTAGCTGGGAACAAAGCGCTGAATCCAGACAACGCTAGTTCGCCAGTCAACCGTGCAAGCAAGCGCAAGTCAGAACGTCGTCTGTTGGGGATTTTGAATTGTTTAAATAGTGATTTACTTTGTATTCGGGACCCAGCTCAATAGTAAAATAGATAAGGCGATTTGACGTTGCTGGCATATCGGTCGCCAGTAACAGCGAAGTGATGGCAGAGCGCGAGCAATCGCGCGGCGGAGGCCAAGAAGGCTTGGAGGACATCCTCCAACAGCGGGACGAAGGAGGACACCAGAATGGCGGAGCACCTAGTTACCCGGAGGGGGCCGATGCGGTGAGTAACAGACGCCAGCTATTGCTCCGCGCGGTCAGACTGTAGGCACAGCCAGCCGCCGCAAGTTCTGTTATATCAAAGGCATGGGAGAGACCGGACCCAGTTTTAAAATAGCGGGAAAGGGATGCGCCGCCGCTGTTGTTTGACCAGGCTGGATTAGAAGCTACGGGTCAGGCTTAGCTTATGAAGAACACGAATCTGTAGACCGCGAGTGGCCGACTCAGAGTATTAGTGCTCGTGAGGTTGGGTCCGTTTCCGGTGGATGGCGCCGCGGCAGAGGGGTAGTTGCTTTGAGATGGCGCAGCGGGGTCTGTTATCCCAACGGGTCCCTGTCCTGAAAGCAGCCAAAAGCCCGCAATAGCGCCTAGGCAGGGCACGCCCACTGGGGCCACGCCCGGGGAAAAGAGG
>NW_003307545.1:604697-610148 GCF_000143455.1 Volvox carteri f. nagariensis | reverse complement strand
GGGGGGGCAGCATCGGAGAGGCCGGGGGCGTGAGATAAGTCCAGAGCGGGCGTCGGGCCCACGGAAAGGGCGGAGGGGTTGGGCCCCCGAGGGGCAGGAACGGACGGAAGTAAGGTAGTTGACGAGCCGAGGAGGGGCGCCCCAAGTAGGGCCGGGGAAGGCAAGGAAAGCCTGCCCGGCACCGGACAGGCAAGGGGCGAGTCCTGCAGTAAGGTAGGCAACCGTAAGAGAGGGCCAGAGAAAAGGATGCGCAGAGAGAGGGGGCGCGCACCGGGTAGGCAGAAGACACAGTCGGATGAGGAGGATTCGCATAGACGAGGCGTAACAACGGCGAAGGAGGTCGCCGCTTCTGTGGAGAAGCAGAGGCTGGGTGGAGGCGAAGGTGAATGGCAAAGTAGCGACGAGCGAAGTTACCTGTGGCACGAGCCGAACTAGAGGCAACGCGGCGGAGTCTTGGGAACGAGGTAGAGAATATGAATGGTAGGTAAGAGAGTCGGCATGAGGCTGGAGGCTTACGTTTTCTGCTGTCGATGACTGCATTAGGTTATTTTCGTACTCTCTACTCGATTGCCGTGCGAGCGGCCCACCCGCCCTCCCACTAACAGCCAAATGGCTGATCGGAATTGTCTTTGAAGGGTTTGGGTACCGCGGGAGTGTGGTCGCAGACGCAATGGCCTTCCCCACAATAAGTTAGTAGTGAGTACGGATCACGCGATGACGTTTAAGCAATGGACTTTGTACATCCAGCCTGCTTATTCGTAGTAACTGTCTAAAGCTATAAGACTCGTCATTCTCATAAATTTATGTGTGGGTCGACCAATAAAATGTTTCAAAGTGCCTCAAGCTTAATATGGGCGCCACCAGGTAACATGCGACGCGTCGGATGGAGTCAAGTTGGCACATCGCAGGCACATATGCAGCAACCATCGCGACGCGGAACAAGGAACAACGCAAACCTTGTGCCAGCAGTAATGGCAGGATAAGAATGGATCCCGCCGTCACTTCGATACGGAGAAGACAGCAAATTAGGTATGCACCGACGGAGCCCGACGTGGTTACGTCGCATTACGGGCGACCCTCCACCTAACCACCAAACCACCAACAAAAACTACTTTCCGGTATACCTGTCTTGAGAGTCAACCCACCACCATCAGGTCGCTAACCGCCCCAGTGCCGTTCTTTGATACTGTTACCCACCACCATCTGTCGTCAACCCCCACCACGAGGTTGCCATCCGACATACATACGTACATACATACATCCTGCTGCAACGTTCATAGATGGCCTCTTGCATCGCAAGCGTGAACCTTATGCAACCTGCCGTACGGTACGGTAGTGTACGGGCTACATTCACATCGTCCTGCGTTTTACCGCCTTCAAAACCCCCACCCCCACCCCCACCACTAACACCTCAGTGGAAGCAAGGAGTCGACAAAGGGGAGGGTGAGGGAGCAGGGGGAGGGGGCAGGGGGAGGACGCCATCAGCCAACAACCATATCCAACCACCCAACCGCAACACGCGAGAGACCGAGAGGAATTCCTTCCTCCATTTCCCCTCCCCTACCCCCTACCCACTGCACCCCCCCACATACACACACGTGACGGCGCCTTGACTCGTGAGAGCGTGCACGCGTGCGACGCCTCTTCCCACCCCCCGCGGGGGGAAGGAGAGCGGAGCCAGCGGACCTGCGGCTCTGGGCTGCTTAGGGGGAGCCAGAGGCCCCCTTCGCGCCCCTCTCCCATCCGCGGGAGAGAGCACGCTTAGGCGGTCTTTACGTCGGGGCTGGGCAGCAGCCCCTGTGTGGCCAGTGTCGTCAGGCCCGGTCAGATACTTGTAACCTTCATACACACACATACACACACATACACACACACACACCGACGGGCTTTACATCGCCCCGGTCACTCAAGGAGGGGTACTTCATAGGGCCCTATTCACCCAACGAACTACCCGCTTTTTCCCCCGCCAGGACCCGTCGTACATGCTTTACTGTGTCGTACTTTATCCCCCAAAAGTCAAACCGTACCTTAACCTATCATAATAGCGACGGAAGTTAACCCTCTCCACGAGGGGCCTCATAAGGCCAACAACATAAGGCCTCCATTTTAACGGATAAATTATGCCAAGAAAATGACGAATGTACGACACCTCTGCTGCTGCTTACATTGCTTCACTGTGTGTGTGCATACATATATGTGTGTGTATATGTTGTTGTGTGTGTTTTGTTGTTGTTGTGAACATGTGTGTTGAACTGTCACGAGCTCAGTCACCAAGCGGGCACCACCAGCGGGTGTGGGTGGGGTGGTGTATCACCCACACACCCACAGACCGCGTAACTCACCCCATCAGGCAAATCCCCCCTCCGCCGGCACCTTCCCAACCATCCTTCTCCCCTGCCCAAACACACACACACACACAGATTATGCGTCATCATCACCTGCGACTCGCTTGCTTTACATACATACAGACCTCGCCCTGCCAGCTACACCACACGTACCGATACAGTCCTATACACGACATCCTCGGGCCACCGCCACCGCCACCACCACCACCACCCTACCGCTTCGAAGCCGCACCGACTGCTTTCTGACTGGACCCGCCGCGGACACCAACGGCGCCCGCACCGACAGGGGCCCCGGCGGCGGCAGCGGCGCCGGCGCCGGCGGCGGCGGCTCCGCCGCCGCTGTGCTTGCGGACAGGGCCCGTCGGTACCGGGGCCGCGGCGGCGGCGCCGGCGGCGGCCGCGCCGGCGGCGGCCGGCCCGTGAGGCCCCGCAGAGATCTTCGCGCTAATGCCACCCACTTTGGCCGCCAGCGCCCGTGCCGCTGTACGGGAGTACGGAACCGGCAGCGGCGGCGATGCGTGGACGTGCATCGCTCCGCCGCTGCCGTTCCCGGCGGCATCCAGGGGCGGCGCCTCCGCCGCATCAGTCGCATCTGCCTCCGCCGCCGCGGCGTCGCCGTCTTCGAGAGCCGCCAGCACCTCCGGGCTCCCCACCGACGCCTCCGCGAGCAGGGCGCCTTCCTCCAGTAGCCCCACAACGCTCGGCTCATAACCCCCGTCGATTGTCGTCGTACCACCAGGCGCCAGCTCTATGGCCGAGGCTTCCTCGCCCAGTGGTTCCGGAGCCTGCAGCTCCACCTCCGCCGCTGCCGCCGCCGGTGGCTCCGGTTCCGGAGCTGGCTCGGGAGCCACAGGCTCCGGAACCGGTTCCGGAGCGGATTTGGTAACGGGTTCCGGAGCCGACAGCTGAGGAGCGGGTTCCGGGTCGACTTGTGGCGCGATCTCGACTCGGCCTTCCGTCGATGGCTGTTCGTGAAAACATTTGAAAATTCAAAAAATTAGTGGGAAGATTAGATCATTTCAATTTGACTCATAACTAACTAGCAATATTTCCAAACACTACGTGACTGCAACAGTACGGAGAACGTACGATGCGCGGGTGGTGCTTACAAAGTAGAAAAGTAGATAGATGCGCAAGGGTGCTAAACGGAACGGGAGCGAAAAACACAGGGCCGGTCTGCAAGTACGTGAATGTACTACACGGACAGACAGACATACGCATACCATCCGTACAACATAATAATAATACACTCCACACTGTACCTGCGGCTCCTCGTCCGGCCCCTCCCAGGGCCTCTCCTCCGCCGCATCCGTACAGCCTCGAGGACTGCCCGCCAGCGGTGTTGCGGGTGTGTCCACCAACATAGGCACCGGCACCTCCACTCGCACCTCATCACGAACAATCAACAACATGATGCGGATGCGCTCTTCAACGCCGTCGGGAGGCGGAAGAGATGGCTTCGACGCCGGTGCCGTCAATGCCGCCGCCTCCGGCGGCGGCGCAGCCGCCGCCGCTGACGCGGCGGCGGCGCCGGCGGCTGCCGCCGCCGTGCCGCCGGCGTCCTCGTCGCCGCCTCCGGCGGCGTCAAACGTTGGCGGGTGGTACGGCAGTCCCCCTCGGGTGGGCGGCGCACCCCGCCGCAACCTCCGGAGCTCCATATTGAGCCCTCGGATCTGCCGCCGTACATTAAAGTTCATAGTACCGCCGTACGAAATGCACAGTACGGTAAAGAGTTGTGCTGTGAGGAAATTTACTATGTGAGAAAATTTACTAGAAAGATGGAAACGAAGGGTTGACAAAATCCCTCTCAGGCTTTTCACCCCAAAGCGCTGCAACCCCAACCCCACAATTTCTCATTCCCCCCTCCTCCCGCAGCTCCCCCAAAACCCTCAAACCCCTCTTCCCCCCCTTCTTCCCCCCCAACTTCGGACCAACCTCCCGCTCACTCACTGACCTCTTTGTCCCGGTCTTCTAGGGTTTTGTTTGTGGCCACCAGTTGGCGCTTAAGTGCGTCCTTTTCTCGAGCCGCAGAGGCCAGGTTCTGTCGATAGAGCTTAGAATCCGTTTCCATTTTGGCTCGCAGTACACTCATACCATGATCCAAATTCTGTATCCATAAGAGCAGCACAACAAAGGATGACGTCCGTCTGTCAGTCCGTCTGTCAGTCAGTCGGTCCGTCAGTCGGTCCGTCAGGTGGTTGAGCAAGGAGGAGAAACACACACACGCCTTGCCGACATCCTTCCCCCTGATATGTGTATAGTCTAATACATACATACATACATACATACATATATACATACATACATACATACCTCGACGTGGCGGATCTTCAGCTCCAGCTGCCTCCGCAGGGTCTCCTCGCGGTCCACCTCAGCGGGAGTACGGGAACATTCCTGTACGGAAAACGGAGAAAACCGGAAAACGGTGTGCCGGGCTTGGCAGGGCCTATGGAAATGGGGGGAATGTGACGGGGAGGCAGATGGGGAGCGAGAGGAGGAGGAGGACGAGCGACTAATGTACGAACACACAAACACAAACACGATGTCGGGGTTTACCCCTTTCTCCCCTCCCGTTTCTCCCTCCCCTCCTGCCGTCGTTAGCGCTCTGCCTCTCAGCCTTTCACTGCCACCCACCGCCACCACCACCACCACCACTACTCTCCCCTCCGGGACCCTCCGTCCCCTCCGCCCCTCGGCCCCCGGGTTCCCCTTCGAAAGCCCCTCCCCACAACCCCCCCCACACACACCACACAGGCCCCCCTCCCCCCCCTCCCCCCCCTCCCACACACGCACCCACACACGCACCCACACACGCACCCACACACGCACCCACACACGCCAACACTCTCCTCCTACCGCCAGTGATTGTTTCAGTCTCTCGTTGGCGTCGGTGAGCGCCAGGACCTGGGACTGCAACTGACCGACCTGGTGCTCCAGAGAGGCAGTACGGAACTTGTACCGCTTAACTAACTCCCGAAGACCCTAACGGAAAGCAAGGAGTACGGGACGCCGTTATGGAAACCGTGTTGGAGAAGGGGAGGAAGGGGGGGGATGGAAGGAGAGGACCCCCTCGCAATCGAGGAGGAGGCGGAGGAGGCGGAGGAGG
>NW_003307545.1:538560-604563 GCF_000143455.1 Volvox carteri f. nagariensis | reverse complement strand
TCTCTGCCCCCCCCCTGGAGCCCTACCCGGTTGTCTTCAACCAGCGCCCGCAGCCGGGGTGGCAGGTCAGCAACCTCGGATACGCTAAAGTCCAGAACAGGGCCCGGGGCCCGCTCCTGGGCAGCTACCTCGGCGCGGGCTAGGCACTGGTGAATCCGTTGGGACGAGGATTTGGGGGAAGGAGGGGGAAAGGGTTTAGCAGTGTGCTTAGCCGCGTGGTGCAAAGGTGTGACACTAGCCGCAGGAAAGGGTCAGGATAGGGTCATAGGTCGCGCCATGTCACGCTTACCCGCTCCATGTCACGCTTCTCCTCGCGAACCTTTTCTAGCTCCCTCTTTTGATCTGCTGCCAAGCATTCCATGGAAGCGATGTAATCCTGGAGGTCGTGCAGAAGGCCAAGGCTGCGTATCTGGGCAATGTGCTGGCTTTTTCCCATTTTGCCTGGAGTCCTAGGGCCAGATGCTCCATTTGGCTGGTAAGCTACTAAAGTTGAGCCCGGCCTCAACGGCGACTGATTGATAGGCCGCGACTCGACGGGCAACATGAGGCCTGGCAAATCGGTCTCTGTGCTCGAGGGATCTACTTGAAAGTCCGCAGGTAAGGGCTCCATGCGAATTAGGTCCGTTTGTTGACCTTAGTTCGCTTATGTGCTCTCGCTTGACAATTCAAGTGCATGGAGTGGAATTGGTCTTCGAGTCGTAAGTAATATGCTAACGTATGCACAGTTTTGCATGCTACAAGAATGTCGTTACGTGACATAGGTTGCTTGCCATCCTTCAGGTCTGCAGCCGATGTGTACTACTTCGAACTACGCAATTTCCTGTCACACGACCGAGCCTAAAAGCGAGGTCATTACCAAAAGGAAACATAAAGCCGTATCCAATTTTTAATTCCTCTTTGTTTCATGACAAACCTCTGTATATATGTCGACAGTTGAGTCCGCAGCGATAGATACGTCAGTTGCCGAACGTTGGATAGCCACGATAGCATACATGTCTTATCATTTTAACATGCATAAAGGCTTCTACACACTGTTCTTTACTGCCTCTCCTATGCCTCCTCACACCTTCGCCCAATCCTCCCGACGCAAGAAAGAAATCCCCTGGGCGAATGCCATACACGTGAACCACGGCAGCGAAAAATAAGCCACACCACAAACCCTTGCACATCGCACCGCGCCCAAACCGTCACGGCAATCTGCAAAAGCGCAGAGTGACCAGCGTTGCTGACTTTTCCCAAATCCTTTGGCCTATCAGAAGACCCAAACAACATCCCAAACAAGCCATCCGTGGCATGAGAGTCCGTGCGATGAGAGTCCAGCGAGACAGGCACGAACAGGGAGACTCCCGTGCAAAATTCGCCTCGACGACACGCACCTCCGCGGGTGTCCCCGTCCCTCTGACCGCCTGGCCCAGATTTCAGGTCGTGGAAGAAGCGGACGGGCAGCAGTTCCCCAAGGATTTCCACGCTGCCGTGCTGCAACCTCTTCCTCGCTTCCAAGGCTTTTACTGCTGACATGTTTGACAGATCCTCAGAACCGGGAACGTATTGGAAACCTTCAAAAAAAAACACCCGTGACGAAATCCACTTACAGTTTGTCGTGTTTTCGAAAGCAGCGAAGAACGGCGGTACAGTAGGTTGTGGTGGAGGAGCTCACCACCAGGCCGCATGCACCATGCATGGTGCAGGCGCGCAACGCACATCCCGCACATCATGACCGTCCGCAACGCCAAGTCTTAAATCCTGGAACTGAATTCCTGCAACTCACATGCGCATGTGTGCACCTAAACTACTGAAAATAGCGTTTCGGGAACAATCGTACAAGGCACGTGGACTCGCGACGGCTTGTCGTACCCAGCATTCCACAACAGTTTATAAACGGAGCCAGCCAGCCAGCCCAAAATATGCGGGGGACGACCGAAGGGTGGGGAAACAGGACCTTTAGGCTGCTCCAACCCCCACTTGAGAAGCCTGCTGCAGCGGTGCTGCTGCCGTACTGCTGCCGTACTGCGTGCCACATCCCAAGGGCTAAGAAGAAGAAAAGCTGTAAAGGCCAGGTGGTTCCCGTCCGCTACCAAACCGTTAAACTGTTGCGATGTCAAACCGTTGCTAACGACCAACCTCCAACGACCTCTTAACAGACGACGTCCCCGGTGATGTATTGGGCTTTGGGGAAAAAGCCATCGCGCACCAACAAGCCACATAATGCCGTACAAATAATCTACATTAAATAAAATGCAAGCCTTGACGACGGTGAATAACAGGTACAGATACCAACTACCGACACACGTGTACGACATACTCGATGTCCCCACACCGTGCAAACAAAAAGATCAAGTGCTCAGATATACATATCCATACACAAACACAGAGACAAACAAAGGGGAGGGAAACACAAATGCACATAAATAGCACACTCTTTTTTTCAAAGAACAAAGAATCAAGGTATTGTACGACATATGATACACATGATGTCGTACAGCACGGCAAAGCAAGACCACGCGTGCCCATCTGCATACCATGGCCTTAGTCCTGCGACGCATATTTACGCAAGCCACGCAAATCCGTTCCTGAAGTCGTGTGGCGGCCAAAAGCCCAGCCCGTGCTACTACTACTACTACTACTACTACTACTACTACTACTACTACTACTACTACTGCAGCCGCTCTGGATGCTACTGGTGCTGGTCATGCTGCGACAGCGACGGGGGCTTTGGCGGGGAAAGACACGAACCACTTTGGCGGGGACGGGAAAGGTGCGGCGGTGGGCGGTGAAAGGAATTCTCGAGCCGCGTTTCCGTATGGCTCTGCCGCTGCCCCCTCCGCCCCCTCTGCTCCCTTATGCTGCTCCTCCTGCTCCTGCTGGTTACGGAGCAGTCTTTTCTTGCGCCAGCAGGTGCTGGTCGTGGTGGTGGTGGTGATGGTGGTGCTGCTGCCGGGGCAGTTCGTGTTGGTGGCGGTGGTCTTCTTTGTGGTGATGAGTGATGACGGCGCCATCACGTCCCGTACGGCGGTGTTCCCGGCGTCACGTGACGGCAGTAGCGGCGGCGGCGGTGGTGCTGACGCCGCTGCCGTCAACCCCATAAACGCCTGAGCTATCCGGATCCGCGCCGTCCCACACCAGACCAAAGCTTGGACCGTGTCCGAGGCTGGCCTCCTGGCGGCGGAGGTCGGTGTCGGCGGCGGTGCTGGCTGCCGCAGGGTTACGCTGTTCCGCTCCGGCGACGTGATCTCCCCTGTCGGATCCGAAACCATTGTCGTACACGTACGAGTTGACATCACTGCCGCCGCCGCCAACGTGAATGCCAGCGCTGACGCTAGCCTGTGGGTCGGCCGCCAGCTCGTTTTCTTCTTCAGCGTCGGCGCCGCTACCGCCAGCCGCAAGTGTAAGCGGCGCCGCAAACGGACTCTCACCGCTGCCGGTGCTCATGGCGCCAGCGTCCTCGCCGTCCAAACCGTCGTTGCCGTACACTTCTTCGGCCACGCCGTCGGCGCCGTCAGCAGACCAGGACCAGCTGCCGCCGTCGTTGCCGTTGGCAATTCCGCTACCGCTGCGGCGGTGACGACTACATACATGTGTCGTACCGCCGCCGCTGCCGTCGCGGCCATTGTCGCAACCGACGGCGCCAAAGCCACCGGGACAGCGGCGGCGGCTGCGGCCTGCGCGCTCCCGTGCCGCCGCCAGCGCCAAAGCCTCCACCTCCTCCACCTGCACTACCCCGCTGCTCGCGCCTGCGCCAAGGCCACCTGCCCCGCCATTAGCGCCGCCACCTGGCACGTCGCCAACGCGAGCTATAACGCCTACAGATGTTGTTCGTACGGAACCTTCCGGCCTCGAGTCCGCCACCTCCGCCGTTTCCGGAGACTCTACTCTGGATGCTACTGCTCCCGCTCCCCCTGCGGCTGCTGCAGCTCCTGAAACTGCCGTACAGGCGACGGCAGCGTCGCCGCTGTGCTCCCCGCCCGCTCCAGATCCCGCACCGGCGGCGGTAGCTCCGATGGTTTCGGATCGAGGTTGTGATCGTCCAAATGAGGCGGCGGCGGCGGCGGCAAGCGCCTCCGCCGCAGACGCTACGGCCTCCGCCGCCGCGCTACAACGGGGTGTGGCTGTAGTGGTACCAACGGCGGCGGCGGCGGCTGCCGCCGCTTTCGCCGCTGCTTCCGTGGAGAGCTCCTCCCGCAGCCGTTGTGCCAGTCGCCGCCGAGCCTCTACACGGTCCTACATCAGTAGGCGTTACGGTAGGCGTTATAATTAACGAATCATTCTTCGTCCGAATTGGATCAATTCACGTTGTAATAAAAGATACTGCCGATGTAACTTAGAAAGTGACCTTTCGCCCGTGCCAAGGGAAAGGGTTGGGAGTCATTTCAATCCTCGTGTACAGACTTGTCGTACAGATACGACAAGACAAGATCTCAAGACAAGATCTCCCTCTCTTTTCCCCCCTTTCTCCCAACAGCCGCGCACACACCTGCACCCAGACTTCGATCATGTGCCGCAGATTCAAATTGGGAGCCAGGCGGTGGCGTTTGAGAGGTACGTGGGTAACTGGATCCACCCGACGATGGTCGAGCCACTGTACGATAGCTGGTCGCTCGTACGTCACCCCCGAAGAGGCCTGGGCCGGCTCCCGCATCAGCGATTGCGTGATGGGGCACCTGGGGGGAAAGGGCGGGAGGGCGTGTACGTGTGTTTTTCCGAATGATACACACATGCACGTGTGCGCGGGCGTGTGTGTGTGCGTGTGTGTGTGCATGCGTGCTTATGTTCAGCGGTCGGGGGAGGAGGGGTAGGTGGCCGGGGAGTGAAACGGGGGGAGGGCATGGGATTGCCCTCGGCAAGGGCAGGGGGCAGGGCCAGGGGGCAGGACGGGGGGGGGAAAGACGAACCACAAACGAGTGAAGCTGCTGCCAGGGCCAGGAGGGGGGGGGAGGGGGGAGGGCGAGTGGCGATTAGAGTTGACTGATTGCGGGGCTTGGGGGGAAGGGGGAAAATGGAGTGTTGTGTGCGGTGCGAGGAAGCGAGGTAAAGGAGACCCGGAGGAGGAGGACAGGGAAGTTTTTTGTGCTGAGCGAAGTAAAATGAGGGGTGGGGGGAAGAAGATGAAGTAGAGGGTTGCGGCGGGTTAGGGAGACAAAGGCAACTCAGACGACGACCTAGAGGTTCTCAGTGCTCTACCGGGAAGTAAAGAGCATTTCACCATTTCACCTGGGATCAAATAGGGAGGACTAAGATCGACCCACGGGTCCAAAACGAACAGATTTAAACGAACGACCGAGCGACGGACCCACGGGTCGCTCACTCACTCACTCACCGAAATGCCTCCGGTGCGTTGGGCCAGTCATCGAGCCAGGCGGGTACGTCCAGGGCGGGCGGCCAGTGAACCTGCGCCGCCGCCGCCGCCGCCGCCGCCACCGACGTGCCACCGCTATGAACCCTCCCGCCGCCGCGTCCGCCGCCGCCGCCGTCACCGCCACCACCGCTGCCAAGCCCCCCACGATCCCCGTCGCGGATGCCTCCAGATCCAGGCCGGCGACCTTGCATCAGGCCCAAAACATCAGCGGCGGCAGCGGCGCTGCCACGACGGGTCCGACGGGCACCGCCGCCGTCAACGCCGCCGGCGCCTGCGGGTGCCCTGCCTCCGCCAGCTAGCTGACGGGCCTGAGTGTCGCGTGTGGGGGGGTGTCGCACACCCCCCAAGGCGAGGACGAGGGAAAACAGGGTTTTCGCAGCACGCGACCGGCGTGGGGACTTGTACTGTCTGAGGACTGTTCGAAATTCCCTAGAGGACGACTGACATAACTACAGACGAGGACACACATACTCGAGACACAGGACCCGTACCTGGATCTCTACCTATTCTTAGTCCTCTTCCCGAAACCAGAGTCAGAGCGACCACTACCCCAAAACCGGCATAAATCCAAATCGGAAAAAACCAAATTCGACAAACCTAAATCGCTACCCACCACCTGCGGCATGCCCGCCACGCTCAGGACGGCCACCATCACAGTGGGCAGCACCACGAGGTGCAGCCACACGACCACCGTCGCCGCGCCGTGGCCCAGCAACGGCAGCCAGGTGTTGAGCAACCCCGTCACAACCGCCGCCGCCAAGCCGACGGCGACGTGTACCGCCGCCAAGCCGTACACACGCTGCGACAGCGTAAGGCCCGGCGCCAGCACCACGGAAGCCGTGGCGCGCCACTCCGCCAGTGTACGGCAAGTGGCGATGACGCAGATGTACAGCGCCATCCAAGGATTGTCGGGTGCGGCCTGTACGCATGAGCAGCAGGGAGGATACAGGCATGAACGTGTTAGGACGGGAGCGTCGCCTACAAGTACGTGAGTATGTATGTATACATATATGTGTTGAGGGGTGCCGTACTTCCATGCCTGCTTTCCCGTGCCGCCTGAAGACCGTGTCAAGTGGATGCATAATGCCGAAGTCCGACAGACAGACAAACAGACAGACGTGCATTTTTGATGAATGTAAATCTTATTCACTGATCATGCCCCCCTCCCCCCTGCCACCCCAGTTCCGCTCGACACCTGCATCGCCTCCAGCGCCACGAGCATGGTCGGACACCACAGCCACATCAGCCAAAACAGTACGGCGCCCAGCGGCGCCCGCATCCAGGCCCGCAGAAAATTTGAAGATCCATCGCACCCGCCGCTGCCGCCGGGGGAATATCCGCCCATACGCCCTCCACCTCCTCCGCCGCCGCCGCCACCGATGAGCGCACTGGCATGCCGGGGCAGCCAGGGGCCGGTCAGGCCGCCACCGCCGCCGCCATGGCCGCCAGCTGCCCAGGTGGCTGGATGGCGGCACGCGGCATCGCCGGCGGCGGCGGCGGCGATGGTGAGCGGGCCTGTGGACGCCTGCCCCTCCGCGTAGGCAGCTGCGCGACTCAGCATGAGGCGCAGATCTGCCGCCTTCCAGGGCTGAGCACGATGCCCGAGGATATATAATGAGGGTATGGAGGAGGGGAGAGGGAGGGGAGAGGGAGGGGAGGGGAGAGGGAGAGGGAGGGGAGAGGGAGGGGAGAGGGAGGGGAGAGGGAGGGGAGAGGGAGGGGAGAGGGAGGGGAGAGGATTGAGACAAAGAAGGGCCGGTATCGGGAAAGATCGTGTCTGTGTGGTGAGGGGGAGGAAGAGTCGTACGTCGGTTCTCACGAAATCACACACGCGCGCGCGCAGGCCAGTGCGATCTAGGCACGTGTGTGTTTGTATGGCGGGGAGAGGGAAAACCGGGCGGCACCCGTTTGCTATTGAGTTGGGACAATACGCAAAGCCGTGTCAGGCTAACAGCCACCACCAAAAACGCAAACCGCCACGAGTCAACACTCCCGTACAATACACTGCCGTACGATGTCGTACCTCTAAGACGAGCTCCCGATGTAGTTGCTGTACATGCCAATCCAAGGTCACCACACGCGCCGCGAACAGCCGCCCTGACGCCGCAGCAGCCTCCGCCTCCGCCGCGTCTGTCTCTGATCCTGGTGGCGCTGTAACCCCCTCCGCGACCGCCACCGCCGCCGCGGTAGTGGCGGCGGCGATTCGCCGCCAGAGCAGCGTCACCCGTGTGAAGCACAGCAGCCCGGAGTACTCCAGTCCCAGGCGTTGGTAGATACCCGCCAGGTAAGGGGCGATGAAGGGGTCTCCGACCTGGCGGCCAGCGCGCCGATGCACACATAGAATAAACCCACCGACCCACCGACCCGCCGACCCGGCTGACCCAGCTGAACCACCAGGTGGAAATAAGCAAGGAGTATCTTCAATGTTTAAACGACGCAAAGGAGGCGAAACGCGCTGGGAAATGCGGGTAGCTATTTGGGTTAAGTGGGCTGAGCTGGCGGTAAGTGGCGGAAGGCTGTTCTGTTGGTGAATGTGTGGTGCCGCAGAGGTGTGTGGTGCGGTAAGGAGGGGGGTGTTGACACACGAGATCATCTGTGTGTGTGTGTGTGTGCTCACCTGTCTGGAATCACGCTCCTTGACTCTGAGGACCGTATTCAGGATTTGAGACAGGAGCTCTTTATGGACTTGAAAAGTGGTGTCGTACGATACAGTCGTACGGCCTGCAGGCGGAGTTTCGTAGGCCAAACGGCGAGGGAGGGTTAAGAAACTTTGTACCGTCCCTAGCATTCGTAGATGTACATGGAATGTAACAGAAAAGCAATTGATTCGAGCTATATTGGTGAAGGGGAGCTGCAGGATGTCGGTGCAGGCCAGGCGGCATAAGCTCCATTGGTGCGTGACCTGACTTAGGATGGGGCCTTGGCGCCCCACCTTCGGGGGTCGACACGGCAACCCCACGGTAGGTTATGTTGCACATGCCGCCTGCGTCCTCCCATATGGTACTTTCGCCTCCTCCAGAAGCCCCGAGCTCAATATGATGGCTCCATAAGTCCGAGCAGTGAAGGTCGGCTGGAATGTACAGGGGCACCTCTGCTGCCACCAGCTGGAGAAAAAACGCAAGGATTGCGTATTTCATTGCCCAAATTTTGATTCTAGGTGGGAATCGGAATTTCAAGTTCACATGGCAGGGCACGAGCAACCAAAAAGGCCTTTGCACGCTTGCAACTTTGAATACTGCATGAAAACTCGAAAGTTCAAAATATCGCAAATAAAATCATTCTTCCGTGAAGTGTATCAGGAAGCTAGTTTTTCGCAATTTACATTGAACCACGATAAGGGGCAGAACAAGGAATACATCGTATGCTAAACTATTTGCTTGGCGTAAATCCTGCGGGCAGAACTGCGCCTGCTCATGCAATGGATGCAGTACGACCTTTTGTGACCGAGTATCGCAGGTATTGAGTTAGAGCCCTTGCGACCTCGTTATGATAACTGATATACGGAACATGGGACACTAATGGCGGTCCGATACTTCGCGGAGCGGACACCGTATTTTGTATTGGAGAGTCAAACGCCTTCCGCAGGCGATGAATCCTTCATCTTCGCAACAAGGGTTACCTTGAGAAACCTTGATACTGACGACTGAGTTCCACTCCTGCAGATCATCCATTCGCATGGACCCGACTCATTGTGCTGCCCAAACCAACATTCCAATAGCCGTGCAACTGCTCGTGATACTCACGGACTTAGGATTATTAGGAAATTCCGCTCTTGTTATGCAGCGGCATCACCATCTTACATCGTGGATTGTTCTTATCCCTTAACTTCCTCCACATTCCCCACAAAAATTTGCCTACCTGCAGCTACATACCACAATAATACCCCTCATCAGAGGAGACTTCTCCCCTGCTCTCATCAAATCTGGTACGATACAGAACGACAGGACGAGCGGCCACAAAATTACCACCACCGCTGCCCTGCGCTCAGATGCATGCTCAAAAGAGCGCTCACCCAACTGTCATCAACGCATTGCCCGCCGTTGCCCAACCGAGAGGGCCCAACTATCTGTACGGCACTTGTCCGTTCGCCGTAGATGTATCGGCGAAGCAACGGGAAACCCGACCGCGTAACGGCGACCCGACGACAGGACGGGACCGGGCCAAAACTGAACGAGGAGGCCGCTCCGAAGCCACGACATACAATACATGGATGCGCATGCGGCGCGCTGCGCTCATTTGTCGACATCTAATTCATGGTTATAAAACTCTGCTCATGCTCTGCGTCCTTGCCTACAGAAAAGCCCCGCAGCATAGGGTGAATGTGTGCCGCTATACATTTTCTTCACTTCTCAATTTCAATTGCCGTACAGTCCCCCCCTAGCGGACCGCCGTGCAATCTCGCCTCAAGGACCCAGAAAAGGATAACAGCGGGCGTGCTGCGCTGCCCACATACTGCAAGTACAGTGTATAGGGTAGTTGCTCAATAAGTACGTGGCGAGACCGCGCCCGTTCCGCAGCCGCATGCACGAGTACGTCCACCTGGATTTCGAAACTGCGTCAAACAAGAAAAGGGTCCTGATCTAGGAAAACTCCGAAATTCCACAGACCGACCCCATAGTCAAACGTTTCCTCAACGTCTCGCCTTCAATTACTTGACGCTAGCGCTGGTACCTGCCCGATCTGCTGCTGCCTGCCTACTCCTTCCATAACCAGCGCAATGGGGACGACGAGCCAGCCGCAAGAAAATAGCCCGTGTAAACCCCAATTAACGAAATTATTTTTGCAAATCACAGCATCAACCCGCCTACAAGACTCTCCCGAACTGTACAGCCTTCCGCCTTGTGTGCTCTCCAGGTCTCCGCGGCTTGTCGGGGATTCAGCGCTGCTCTGAGATAGATGAATGGTGAAAGGCTAGCCGCGCACTCCCCTTCAGCCCAGCAGGGTCACCTCTGCAAAGTTTCAAAGAGGAACTCGTCAATCGCGTCCTGAATGTTTGCCAGCGCCTCACCGTCCAGCCCCGGCAAACCGGACAATGCTATAACGAGATCATCGACGGCTGAAGAAATAGATTCCGCGATCGCATCCACAGGCACCGCTGGCACGAGAGACCCCAGGGACTCACGCTGGCTGAAGGCAGCCGCGAGGCCCGCGGCGAGCACCAGGCCCAAGAACGGAAGACGCAAACGATCCAGGAGATCTTGCACACCGTTTTGCACGGTCTCCACGGGTCCCTGGGGCGGTGGAGCCTGATAAATGCCGAACGAGGCGCGGATATCGCCGATAAGCAGGTCTGCGTTGGAGTTTGTGATCTTGCCGTATGCTAGAATATCAGCCGCCTGCAATTGAGGTTAAGGAAAGGGATGAATGCTAAGACGCCGATCAAAAGTGATGGTTGGCGCATAAAAGCAAGGTGGAGGTTGAGACCAAGATGAATTTTACATGCAACGCAATTTCTCGACGCATGAAGTTCAAAAGTGACATGTAATAGCTTCAGGGAGCCAAGATGCGTTTACTTGCCTGCTCCGTGAAACCCAATTCTTGAAGTGTCCGCTTAATCTGTTCCCTCTGGCGCTTAGTCGGCTGATTTAGCTCCTCAACAGCACCCTCTTCGACGAGGACAGGGCCATCACGGCGAAATAGCTGCATGCGTACAGTACGCACTGGCCGCGCAGCGAGGGTCGTGCTGCGAGAAGGCAGCGTGGGGCGCCGGCAAAACTGCTGAGATATCATCCTGATTGTGTCTATGTGAAATTCAAGGTTCACTTTGGGCGATTTGAGGCCCTGCCCACTTCGGCCCACACAACCGAAAAAGTTGATAGTAGGTTTCCTTGCTTAGCACAAGCTTCAAGATTTGGGTGTCCGCACAGGCCACACCGATTAAATGGTCCTATGCGCGGGACCAATTTCGGCTTTGGCCGGTGAGATTGCATGTCAATGAATAGGACCGCGTCGGATGAGGTTTGCCGTACATGAAATTGCACACAAACTTTCACCTTTGCCGCATCAAAGTCATAAGTTAAAAGCATAGGTAATGGTTGCCTTTAATTAGTTGATCACCCGCAATATTACGCAAACGAAAGCCAAACCATGACACCTCGAAGCATGCACCAAGAGTAATCATGCACCTCGAGGGTTCGGAAAATCCAGTAAATAATTTTATACACTGGACAAACAAAGCTTCCTGATATTTTATTCGTGCGGCCGCTCCCAAATGACCCGAGGATCACCTTGAAGCCAACTCCCACTTGGCCTTTTCACCACCGCTGCAACGTAGCCAGGTGTACTTCTATGTGACATCGGATGTGACTCCCAAACGGCAAATCAAACGCAAGCCTACTTAAAAACGAATGCAACGAGCAGACGCTTTGGCCGCCTGTTACAGGTTTCAGCCCGTCTGGCCTGGCGCAAATGTGATACTATGGCGCGCGGTCCCTCTCAGTCAAACGAGAAATCACCCCTTCCCTTCACTACTGGAATCAATTCCATGTGCCAACTTGCACTGCCATGCCCGGTTAACCGCAAGAGACACGACCTTAGACTGGTCTCCACTCCACACTGGTTATGGCCACTGCAAAGCGCATCACCCCCGGGTTAATATGCCAGTCGCGCTGCACAAACCGCCTCTGCGTGTCCCCGTATCTATGCCCATCTGAAGTCTGAGGCCTGTGCTAATCTCTGTACGGCATAGAGGCGTCCGTACCGATGCCCCGCACGACTGCATTTGCCCACCATGTTGGTTTCGGAGCCTGGTCCCGTTGGCCTGTAGTTAAAACAACGGCTAGCTGGTAGCTGGTAAGCGGATGGCGTGAGAATGTGTCCCGCATCACAGTTATCTGGGGAGCCCGCGCTGGGGATAGAATCAGTCCAAGGAGACCGAAGCCTGCAGCATGCGGGATGCAGCAGGATGCGGCAACCGCAAGTAGCGGCAGCGGTTGCCTTCAACAGGAGCGATAACTTCAGGGTTTCGGATTTATGCCGGTCATCAAGCCCTGCTGGGAACTTTTTTTACCAACGTTTTTTTCTTACGCACAGAAGCACCAGGTCACAATTCCCACGCAAGTTGCGCTTCTAGCAAGCGGCGCGATAAGCTCGTGTGCTGTTTTAATGAGCTCTGTGAGCCGTCGTGTCGCCGACTTGTCTGTGGAATGGCCATTCTGTCGTCACCGAGTCACCAAGTGGGTTGTGGAGGGTGAAACGCCAACACGTATACGTATATATCATGTACATCATAGCGTAAATCTGTTTTTTTTTATTTTTTAGCATCCATCCTTCCCGCTGCTGCCTGAGGCAAAATAACGACAGATAGGTGGTGTACTATGATGATGATGATGATGATGATGATGATGTAGAGTCCTGACCGCGTTTTAAATCGTCGGACCGGAATCCGCTCAGGAAGTTCATAGGTAAGGAGCAGATGACTTGAAAATACCGCCAGAAGCTGGGGTATTAAGATTTGTACCTGGAAGAAAACGTTACGATGCATTGCAAGTCGCTGGCGGAGCACATACCCCCCCAACGCAGCCCGCAATTCCCAACCGATGATGATTGCAATACTTTTAGCGATACGGGTGGTAGTGGATGACCGGTGATGCGGGCTCCGAGTCCTGCGCCGGTCCCGGCAGGTGGTAGGTGACTGCTGATGACGGCTATAGGAGGAGCATGTTAAAACCAGCAAAGCGCCGGACCCCAGCCGGGTCCTATTACTGTGGCTACCATCGCCTGGTATATGAGTGTCGATCATTTCCAACAGAGCGCTCCCAACTGCCAAATTAGGAGGGATTGAGGTGATTAATGCAATCCTAGGGTTGTTCCTTCATGCAACCATGGCCCAGGTGGCCCTGGTTGAGATCGTTGGGGTAGTACTTACTAGGCGCTTACTTGGTGATCAATGGCGGATGTGAACCGCGTGGTGGAATTGATCGGATTCTGACGACAGTCAGCGAGTGTGAAAAGCGCTGGTGGGCTGGTAGGTCCCTTCCTTTCGGCTAAAACGCGAGCCGTGGAGCGCTTTTTTTTGTTAACAGATCACCGCTGGGGCATTTTTCTATTGCACGAATATGCCCTGAGAAAGGCCAACACCTTACCGCGCTGATTTAGCTCCTGTACGCAGAGGGGTGCAAAGTGGTCCTAATCCTCTAATCCAGGTCAGCAATCCTCTAATCTCAACAGGGGTGGACCACTTCTAATCCCTAATCCAGAGTGGTGGTCTAATCCATATCCTAGGGTCGGGGTTCTAATCCTAATCCTGTGGCCTGGTCCCAATCCCAATCCTGGGGGGGGGTCCCAATCCTAATCCTGGGGCCGGACCGCAATCCTAACTCTGAGGCTGGGGTCCCAATCCTAATCCTCTTGGTCGTGTCGTAATCCTTATCGTGGAGCTGTTATCGTGTGACTGATTCGATAAAACCTTAATTTTGGCTGGGGGACCCAATCCTAATAGAAGGGTGCCGTGACACGGAAACACACAGTGCCATACAGGCGCGAGGCGATGGCAATCCAAGTGCGTAAAAAAACCAATGCAATTTTACAGCGGGTATATGATCAAACGAAGTAAAACTTGAAACATAAAAAGCAGGCTGACGAAGCTGCGCATCCTGGCCATTTCTGCAATATCGTGCCATACGAAGAGTTTAAGCAGGGATACTGCGTCTAAACACCTTGATTCAAGCATCTGCAGATGCGACTGTGGGGCGGTCGAAGATAAAATGCACGTTGAGAGAGGTGATCCAATGGATCACCATCCACACTGGCAGCGAAGCAGAGACCTTCAATGCCATAAATACCAGGGGCTTTCACAGCTATGAAGCACAACCCAATAAGCAGGACATAAAAAAACTCGTGAAACGATGTCGACGTATGATAGAGCCAAAAGATGTTAACATGTGCGCATAACAATAGGCTCATTCATACAAAGCCCGAAGCCCGAGAATTAACAACAAGCAGGCAGAGCAAACACGTCCTTGGAAGGAGTAGCTGAGAGAGGTGATCCAATGGATCACCATCCACACTGGCAGCGAAGCAGAGACCTTCAATGCCATAAATACCAGGGGCTTTCGCAGCTATGAAATACAACCCAATAAGCAGGACATGCCTCGTAACACGATGTCGACCTATGATGTTGGGCCAGTAATGTTAGCACGTGCGCATAGTAGAAAAATTATGCAAAACGTTTCCGACATTTAACCTACTAATATTTTATAAGGACGCATACCACGCGACTGCCTTTGGAAGCGTCCCTCAATGTCGTGCAGTTGGTTCCGGAGGAGGCGCGGACGCCATCCATACGTCTTCGTGTCCAGACCGTCTTCGTCAATTTTTGCAGATTGTTTTATCGCAAGTTTACTGATTAGCAGACGCCTGTCAGAAGCATGGCTGGAGCTCCTGGAGCGTATGGCTTCCGTGATCAGGAGCATGAGCGCACACATCACACGCGACATCACTTAGTATGACATGGCATAGCAACTTTCTAACCCAGTCTGAACGGTAGCTGGATTTGATAGTCCTCCTACATAGCAGTATTCTAATTGCCAATCATTGCTGTGCCCTAATCTTAATCCAATACCAGTGTACTAATCGTAATCCTGGATATAGGTATTTATCCTAATCCTGGGGCCGGGTCCCAATCCTAATCCTGGGGCCGGGTCCCAATCCTAATCCTACACTCGGGTCCTCATCCTAAACCTGGCCTCAACTTTGTATCCTAATCCTGCCCCTCTTTCCGAATCCTAATTCCTGCCTGACCGGTACCCGAACCCAATCCCTAATCTTTGCATCCCTCTGCTGTACGCATAAGATCTATTCCTCCCACGAAGGAAATCTTTAACTGGCCGGGAACTTGCAAATCATATGTTAGCTTATTAATTTATAAATACTGTAGTGCTTTCGCCTTTAACACGCGGGTAGTATTTCTTGCTTCTTAATGTCATGGAGTTACTGGCAGCCGCACGCGTAGGCTGTTTCTTATTGCTACTACTGGAAGCCTCAGTAGCTCAAACAGTTGTTCGGACGACAGTGCTGGGGAAAGTTAGGGGTGCAGTGTGCGGAAACGGAGACAATGGCGTTGCATCTTTCCTGGGCATTCCATACGCTCAGCCTCCCGTGGGCAGTCTACGCTGGAAAGCTCCTACAAAATATATAAGGCCTTATCCCGCTGTGGGACTTAATGCGACAGCTCCAGGTTCTTCGTGTCGGCAGGGAAATGAGGTAAAGTGTCGAAGGCAACTTGCTAAGCTCGACTCAATATGTTCGTCCCTGAAAAGCCATTTCCCTTAACATATTAACCAATATTATATATCATAAAAAAGATGGTATCAAATATATACGCATGGCACGCTTTTTATGAGCTTCGTTTACTACTGCGTCACAGCCCACGACCCTGGCAATGCCGCCGCTAGCTTTTTGCCAACTCCATCATATTGCGCCGTACTCGTTTTGCCACCAGGGTGATGAGGACTGCCTCTACCTCAACGTTTGGGCGCCGGCTAACATCGCCGGGCTGCGCACTAAGCTGCCGGTCCGCGTTTTCATCCACGGAGGCGCATATCAGACGGGTACGGCACCTAAATTTCTTCCCTTGGTAATCTCTCGTCCACATACAATACCGGCATGCTAATCCTTTCAGTTGACTACTCTTACGTCCTGTGTGGACTGTGAAACACTTAAGCGGCTTTGCGAGCATCTGCACGATCTCTCTTCTTCTAGCCTTTTGTAGAACACGTGCACTGTCCCTCCCTACCCTGCCCCGACTCTCATGTCGCCCAACCCTGCACTTCCCTGCACCATGACCATGGCCATGGAAACACGTCCTTGGCCCCAGCATGCATACCTTTGAAAAAAAGAGCTACATCTCTTAGAGCAACACCCAATAACCCACCCGCATATATGCACTTGGGTGCTCAGCCTTACGTCTCGCAACTTGTAAACGTAACCGCCAACCGCAACTGTAACTGTAACCGTAAAATTGTGTTGTACGACTTTATGCCCTCCTGACTAAAGGAAGCGGCAGCGATGGCATGTACGACGGTTGCAAGCTGGTTAAGGACGGCGATGTGGTATTTGTAACTATGAACTACCGATTGGGTATCCTGGGCTACCTGGCGCTTCCTGAGCTCCGAGACCCTCAGGCCAATCTAACCGTCGGCAACTGGGGCCTCCTGGTAAGTGCCTTTTTCCCCAACACGCATACACACACGTCGTACATGTCGTACCTGCCGTAATCTATACTACCGTACAAACTCTGCTGTTCGTCTGCAGATCCTCTCATGCATGTACGTATGTTCGTACATACTTACACAACCCCACAGATGTCCTGATACATGTACGGATGTACACGTGTGCTCTTTGTTGTACGGGCTATGTACGGCAGTGTACGGAACGTCGAAATGGCATATTTCTTACCCTATCTCCCCTGTGCGCGCGGTATGATTATATATATTCCCGCAGGACCAGCGCCTGGCGTTGCAGTGGGTGCGTGACAACATCGGCGCTTTCGGCGGTGATCCGAAGAAGGTGGTGTTGTCCGGGGAGAGCGCGGGGGCATACTCCACTTTGCTGCACCTGGTGGCTCCTGGCTCCAAGGGACTGTTCTCCGCGGCCGCGTCCTTCAGCGGGAGCGCGGACGCCATGGCTGTGGATTTCCTGCGTGGTAGGGGGTTGGAGAGAGTGGAGGGGGCTTGGAGGTGGATGGGTGGGTGGGTGGGAGGGAGTGGAAAGTGACCGAACCACTTCATATACACCAGCGGTACATGAGAGCAGAAAGATGAGCCGAGGGAGTCCAGCGCTTTGATGATTCGAACGTGAGGGGGTGAAGGGAGTGGAGGAGTGAGGGGGTGCGGATGTGGATGTGAAATGTGGGATGTGATGTCTGGAATGGCTGGCGTAGTGTAAGAAGAGATCAGCTCCCCTGGCATCTCCCTGAGTACTCTTTGCCTGGTGTTACAGGTGGCTAGGGGTAGCGCTGCCGGACCTGAGGGTGTCGTTGGAGGTTGTTCGGTTCTCCGATGCACACCTCGGCATCTCACCCTCCCGCATTTCCCTCCTTTCGTTCTTCCCCTGCGTGCTCAATCCTCTTCCTTTGCTACCTATTTGCCCATTCCTTAATCTGGTATGCCGTACCGTCCCACTGCTTGCCGTACTCACCCTCCCTAGACGCGTACCGGAAAGGTTCCACCCTGCGTACGACACTCAACTGCTCAAGCTCCAACGCCCTGGCTCGTGGCTATGCCAGTACCGGGGACTGTCTGCGAGCGGTGGATGCGGACACGCTCCTGGCGGTACAGGATGAGATTAGCTCAAGGACTGTAGATGTAAGTTCGGCAGTACAATTGTACGGCAGTACGGCATATGAAGGCATACCTACCAGGATACATAAGCCCCACGCTGTTTGCCGTAGGACGCGTTTTGGTGAAATATCCCGAACAACAGCAAATGAAAAGATAGGGCTATACATACATGACGTGTACGGCATCCCTGTGTTTCGGCTTCCCTAGAATAAGTCGTAGCCAAGAGTAGCCAAACTCACCCTCCCCAAAAAGGTCCCGAACGTTTCTTACGACAATTGTAAAAAAAAGTGAAAAAACGTGAAGAAAACAAGAACACACACGCTCCCTCTCCCCCACCATTTTCCCCCCCCCACCATCCCCAGCTGCGCCAAGCACATCCTCACTCTCCAAGCGCCCCTAACCACCCTACCACTATCACTGCCAATTGTCCCTCCTGCAGTCCTTCATCCCCACCATTGACGGCATCTTCATGCCCAGACATCCCGTGAGGCTCATGCAGCTCGGTGAGCAATGGGTGGGTGAGCAACAGATTCTCTCTTGCTCAAGGAAGGCGCCGAAAGTCCGCCGTACGCACGTGTTTTGTCGATGCTACAGTCGTATGACGCGACACAGGGGGAGGGAGGACAGTATGAAACCCTTAAGTCGACCACCAGGGGGTTTAGGCTGCATTACATGGCGGAAGTTCAATGTCGCCCTCCCTCTCCCCATTTTGTCATAACCGGGGGTTAAAACGCGCGTGTAAGTAGTTTGTCCCCAGACCAGGAAGCCAGTGGTGGGTGGGATCGGGGTAAGACGAACCACTGGTGGGGGTGGGGGTGGGAGTGGGGGGGTGGGCGGTGGCTAGGGCAAGAAGCAGCTGGGCTCCTAGCTAGAGGATAGACATCTCGCCGGCTTAGAAACCTTTACAAGAATCGTTTTGATTATCGTGCATTGAGTGACAGGCAGTCGATACACACGGAGTACCACGGTATCCCTTGCTGTACAACTACTATGTACGGCATGGCACATGTACGGCTGGCTGTCTAGAAGCTAGAACAGAATATGCCAAAGCCTGAATGTGTGTCCGGAAGAGAAGGGAAAGGACTCCTCGTCCCACGTCCTATGTATGTATGTATGTATGTATGTATGTATGTATGTATGTATGTATGTATGTATGTATGTATGTATGTATGTATGTATGTATGTATGTATGTATGTATGTATGTATGTATGTATGTATGTATGTATGTATGTATGTATGTATGTATGTATGTATACATGAGAGTTAAGCTGAGTTATGCACATGTACGGCAGAGTGAGGCTGAGGTCTTTTATTTCTAGTTCACATTACTGAAACCCTTCATCTAGCGAACGTAATCCGAATCACGTGGGCTCTTCTTAATTAGGCAACGCCACCAAGGTTCCAGTGTTACTTGGAGTCAACGCCAACGAGGGAGCTTTGGAGGTTCTTGGTCAAACCCGCGGCTTGGACCCCATTGACGTGGAGGGCTTTTTCACCGTTGTGAACAGCCTGATCCCCATTTCGCCATCCTTCAACGAACGGGTATGTACGGAAACTTAACGGTTAACCGTTTACGGTTACATTGGGTGCCGTACTCTTTCGTTCAATGAACTACACGCCTTCATTGACAAAATGTTAGTAAAAGTAATGTCGTACTGTTACCGTACTGTACGTGCAGCTGTACCAGCAGTACAACGCGGACGAGTACTATGGCGGCAGTTGGCTTCTTTCAGCTATCAATGTGATTACAGGTGTGTATGCGTAGGTACACGACATTGTACGGCACGGATACGGCCATGCGTTACCCTTCGTACACACGCTGTTTTGGGTGTGTGTGGGAGGGCTCTTACCTCCCAAGCGGGGTAAAGGGGTTTCGGGGATCTGAGGGTGACGGTCCCGGTGCGACCCAACCAGCGCAACACGCACAGCCACAGGCATACTGGACGGCACACGACCTTTTCCGATACTGACAACCCTGTATAACATTTTTTTCGCGTGGGGTCGCGTGCTGTCCGTTTGCTGTCCGTTTGCTTCCCGTTTGCTGTCCGTTTGCTGTCCGTTTGCTGCCCGTTTGCTGCCCGTGGTTAGATAAGACATTCAACCCTTCGACTATATTTCCTAAAATCCCTAAGTAAATTCCCTAAGTAAAAATCCTAAGTAAATTGTTGGCAGTGAAGTCCGTCATGCATTCCTGTGCTACTCCCCCCATTCTCCCCTCCTGTCCCTGATCCCCCTGCCTCCTCCTTCGCTCCTGAACCAGATGGCGGCTACCACTGCCCCTCCCGCCGCGTTGCCAAGCTCCTGTCCGCCCAGGGACTCACCGTGCGGTACCACATCCTGCAGGCGTCGAAACCCAACACAGGGTGTCCGCTGTTCGGTGAGCAGTGTGTGTGGGGGGGGGGAGGGGGAGGGGGAGGGGGAGGAGGGAGGGGGAGGGGGAGTGGGAGGGGGGGGGAGGGGGAGGGGTGTAATGGACAGCGAACAGGATGCCTGTGTGTGCATGTTATGTACGGCCACAAAGTAGGACGCCGTACGTACGTACTCTACGTACGGCAGATTGCCTATTCGTCCGGACCTTACGATATGGAGGGTGCATGCGTGTATAAATGCATATGTATGTATGCCCGGCTGCGGTGATGTGACACCGCCTCAGCTTACATGCCCGGGGGGCCCGCTCTCTTACGTCATGCCGTACATGCCGTGAAACCTCAGTGACTACTGGCTTGTTCTTTGGCGAGGAGTTCACCAACTTCATGGATGCGTTCCACTCTTATGTAAGTTCGGGGTTTGGGGCCAATTAATTCCAGGCTCTGCTCTCAGTGTATCACTTCGTGCGTTTGAGGTGGTATGAGCTCTCATATTCTTACATCTCATGTGCATGCACGTGCAGGACATTCCCTTCACCTTCCTAGCGCCGTACCGTTATCCGTTCAACCAGTGTCCCTTCACACCTAACGAGACGCAGCTTGCGTCGTACTTGTCGGGTAAGCGAAGTGCTGATGCCCGATATGTATCCATTTATAAGCATGTACACACATACATGTACATTGCCACGTGCACCCCTGCCGGACCTTTGCCGTACATTTGTCGTACACAGGTATCATCAACGCCATGGCCGCCACTGGTTCTCCCCTGCCGCCGCGCACCAGCTCCCTCACCTCCCGCCTGCTCAAGAACACCCCAAGCTGGAAGCCCTGGACCGCCACCTCGAACCCCGTCATGAACATAGACACGGCTGGACCACGGGTGTTTGAGGCGGCTGACCTGCTGCTGGATGCCAAGTGTCAATTCTGGTGAGGAAACGGTTCCGGTCTTTTAGCACTGTAAAACTTCCTACTTGCCCTATACGTACTTGGAAACTTGTTTTGTTTCGTACATACACACCACCATCGAGCACCAAAGCCTTTCTCTAACGTTTCTCCATTCCTTCTTCTTACCCTTATTATTACTATTATTATTTTATTATTATTATTTTATTATTATTTCATTATTACTTTATTATTATTGCCTTCCCCTGCGATGGCACACCCGAGTTCATTACTATCTGATTGTGCTGCTGGCGGTTTTGTTACCTGCCCTCCAGGACAAGAGGGCAGGTCTCCTCCTGTCCGGACCTGTCCAGAGACATTTCCACCGCCGCCTGCCGTCTTCATCTATCTGCTTGCCTGTTTTGGACACTCAGCCTGTTTGGCCAATAATATACCCGACCCCCCCCCGCAACATGGTCAAGTTGCCGCCACAGTGAATATACATACTTACATACACACATAGATACATACAGAGCTGTGTAATTTTATCTGTGCCTTTACCTTAACTGTTTGCGACGACTCTCTTACCTCTGCAGGGACGACCTCCTGAACGCGGACATAACCGCGGGCACTGCCTTCCACAGCTGAAGAAGTAAATACCGCACGTAAGGATAGATCTTTCACTTTTGCTGGAATTGTGGGCTCGCGATTAATAATAATGATCAAACACGTGCCACCAGGCCGCGGTAGGTGTGCAACGGCACGAGGCATATCCACCAGCCGCGGTCCAAAGCTGTCCCTAGCTCGCAGCAGTGTCTGGTGTCCCGTCGAGCCTGTTGGATATCGCCGCGGATTGCCTCCCCGAGCTTACCTAGCTGCTAAGGCTGATCCAATCTCCATACCTTTTAAATAGATCATAACCTGCTGTCGATATAGCAGGAAATGTAAAAATTTCATCCTCCTCCTCCTCCTCCTCCTCCTCCTCACCTGGATGAACCGCGTTGAAGCATCTTGGAGAAGTAGGATGTCTGAAAAATCGCTGTAATTTAATCCTCCCGGAGGGGGCGAGCGGGGTTTTCTCGGTTTGTTAGTCTGTTTGCTGTTGTGCCGCATCTTTAACAAGTAGCTGGCGTGTTTTATTACAGTTCACCTTTTTGAAGCAAAAGGGCGTCGAAGCAGCAGCAATGTTGCGATTCCGATGATGGGCAGCGAGGGCCAAGGTCATGCTGGTGATGTTGGTGATGCTGCTCCTGCAAACACGTGGTGATGATGGCGGTGGTAGTCATGTTGGTGGTGGTGGTGCTGCTGCCGCTGCGTATTGGTACATTAACTTCTGACCGTTATTATCTCTCCGCTAACCTCTATCCGCAGTCCGCAGTCCTTACTGCTAAATCCGCAATGAAGTCGCGACAGCAAGTGTTGTGCTCTTCGGATGAACTATAACAACAGCATATAAGCTGTCGAAAACTTGCAAACCATGTCGATGCGTTTTTTGAAGCTCCCGAATTTCGTTTTTTTCGAAGCTTTCCCTCTTTGGCTGCGTGCCGTGCTCTGCAGATCGGGCAAGTTAGGAACTAATGCTTCCTCCAGACGCCAACTGGAGCCAGTTCCTTTCACTTTCGCTGAGGCAGTGTTTTCGTTCGGCGGACAGGGTTCGGGGTCTTAATATACAATATATATTATTGTTGTATTATTCATAAAATTGCGGCGCCGTCCAGTGCTCACGCGCACGGCCAAGAATCTAGTCGCTCCCGTCTGCACATAACGACCCTTGGTCGCGTTCAGGACATACTTTCCATATGCATCGGCCTAATGAAGCCGTACCGTACCGTACCGTGCCGTACATGGGGTCTTCACACAAACATGCTTGCTTGCTTTTACAACATACGTTTCTGCTGCAACAACAGATAGACGCTTGAAACACCAGACGCAATGTTCGCGCGGGAAATGCACAGGAACCCTTCTTACAAAGCTAAGCGTGCACGTGCTTGTGTCTCGAGATGAACTTGAACTCTCGGGCAAGGCGGCATGCGCGGTTCTTTCAGTTATCCTTGGCTATGTATGTATAGCCTGGTGCACAATGTTGCTAGTGTCCTTGCGAGGCAACGGTTTCTGTTACTTGGGAGGCCAAGCACGTCGCGCTGCACCTCGCCCTGAAGCGGACGAGGGAGGATGATCATGACCTCCCGCGTACCCGCATCAATTCCAATACAACGTCCATGGCCCCCCGGCTTTTACGGACACACCTGCACCTGTGTGCGGAACTTGTAACTTGCAACTTGTTACTGTGTGTTACATTCTGGTAGTGACGTGGACATGTTTTGTTTGGTGCCGTACGAAAGAGGTGTGTGCTTTCACGCGTCTACAGAAAGTGCATTAGAAGAAACCGCAACTTGTGCCTCTCTTGCCGAATGCCAACTGCTTAGAATGGCGCGTATTTAAACGAGGCTCTACTTCCAAGTCATGGTAATAGCTACAGTAATACTGAATTGCCGTGCCGCTTTCCGGGGCAACTGAATGGCCGTACGTGCACGTAAACGGACGCCATTGCGCTGAAGCTTCATGAAGATCCCAGCAGTTCTTCTTCACCGTAGCACACAACCAATCCGCATTGGTGTGACTTCACGACGAGGTGACGAGGTGTGCATAGGTGATGCGAATAGAATGCGGCAGAACAGCATGACAAACACAAAAATGATAAGAGTGACACGGATGTTTGAAGCAGTAGGAGTGCCGGGATAACAATGGAAGTTGGTCGAATGACAGCGAAAAAAAGGACAACAGTAATCAACGGCGACACATCAACGAAGTGAGCTCACCATTACTTCACCCACTTCTCTACGATTGTTGGTACAATGTTGCCCATCTCCCAGTCAACACAGAAGTAATCCCCTATCAGTATGTAGCACACATACTCCCCTGCTGCCCATGGGGGGTGGGGCGCGATGATTGCTCAGTTTTGCAACTAGGATGGCCGCAACACTCCTTGGAGCGATTGGCAGTGGCATGCTTCACATGACATGCATATTCAGCAGCTACATGCACACCTCGTAAAATTGCGGGCATTAGCCCTACATAGGCACGGGTTACAAGTGCCCCAGCAATTCAAATGTCAGGCTGGAAAGGCTGTGCAACATACTTGCAAGACTCACAAATGCCGTCAGCCTACAACCCACACAGAGAAAGGCAACTAACTACACAACATGAATGCAGCACTATCAGAAAAAAGACCTTCCAGGCCTACTGAACAACCTAAGCTACAACCATGCCACAGACATACATAAGGATTGCACGTGTCCCAACGTGTCCCCAGGTTGCAATTGCAACAAACACCACAGACACTGATACTATCACCACTATGATGCCTGCAGCAGCTGACACCATGTCCCCTATCTACCCATCCCTCACCCCATGCTGTCTGCAAACACCAAATGGCCGCAGTGCTCCAAACACTGGCACCAACCTGCAATCTGCAAGGCACCATACTGCAGTTATATTGAGACACCAGTCCACTTACGCTGCTGCTACAGAACAATATCCGCCCCATCAGCTCAGAAAACACGACGCAGCTGCATGGAGCTGTAGCCCGCGCACCAGGACCTCTTCAGCAACAGAGCGTGTGTGTACAGCGGTGCAGCCCGCTGCTGCATGCAGTTTATTTTCACTACTCGCTGAGTCGTCTTCGCCACGCGTGATCCTGGAGTCCGCTTCAGATCGGCCACCTTGAAGGTCTGGAAGCTGCTTGCGGGCACAATGTAATCAAGGTAGTACACGTCCCGGGGAGGCAGGCACTGCAGGTGCCGCTCTAGGATTTCCTCATCGACGGCCTTGCGCTTCTTGCTGACTGTTATCTGCAGCAGCCTGTCTGGCAGGACACAGGCATCAATGCATGGGTGGCGGCCATGCGACGGTTGCAGGTAGGCAGGCGCCGTGCGCGATTCCACTGCCTCCCTGAAGTGAACATCAATGTCCTCCGGTTTGTCTGCCACCAGAAACTGCACCTGCTCGAGCGGCTTCTGGGTCATCACCATCGATTTCCCGCCAGTAGCTGCGGTAACCGCCATTTCCCTCTCCTCACGGACGGCCTTCCGGGGCCGGCCCTGCTTCCCCGTGCGGGGGACACTGCTAGGAACGCTCAGGACCTTGTACTCAAACTTGCCACCCTTGATAAAAGCCTGGTGGGCGTAGGGCTCCCAAAATAGGCCGCTGAAGCCACCTTCATCCGACATGTAATATGCCAGCTCCGCACCAAGGCCCTTTGCTCTGACCTGCTGGGTAAACAAGCTGCCGACATGGGGAGTGGCAAAGCAGTACTCGAGCTGGCTGAATGTGCTGCGGTCCCCATCCTGGTGCACGATGTGGTGGCTGGCCTCCGGGGCGGCATCGTAGGCGCCTAGAGCACTAACCACCTGCGGGTGCACGAGAGAAATTACATTGATGAAGGGAGGGGCATAAGTCCAATGCAAGGCCAGGTGCACAGTATTCAACAGTGAGGCCCTTGTAAAGGGGGTAGCCCCCATATCCTGATGCATAATGTAGCGCACTACATAGCTGTTCTGCCGATGCAGTACTGCTTCACCACACACATTGACATAAGGCGGCAGTCATCTCTCGTTCATTCATTGACAGTAACACATTGCATGCTGCTAAGAGTGGAGGTTTGACCACACAAAACCAAACGCACTTCCCCCCCTCCATACCATCTTCGAAGTCATCATTGCATGTGTATCCCCACCCGTCCAGCATATCACCTGTTCGAGGCTTGTGGAGGCGAGTGCGCTCTTGACGACTGCATCATCTGGCTGATTGTAACCCGGTCGTGATGGCAACTCCAGCACCAGCCGCGGCACGCCACCGCAGTACATATCGAAGCGGCGCCTCACACGTTCCAGGGGTAGCTGCAATGGACATGGCAAGGCTTTGATCACCAGTGGCGGACAGCAGCCCGACCACATTATATCATACTAACAATCATCACGGCACTCAGGCTGCACACCTTTTGGATGCCGCTATGCAGGCACTGCCAGCACGCCTCAATCTCAGCCCACGTCCACAGCGGCATGGTGAGTGTGATGTCATCGCGCCCCTTAACCCACTCCTGTACATGGAACCGCCAATCAGCCCGCACGGCATTGGTCACGTGTGGGGGAAGTCCAGGCGTCCAAGGCCATGCTCGTACACACCTTATAAATGGAGCGATTGGGAGAACAGATCATTATGGTGTGAGCCGCGACGTTCGGCGGCATGATGCCGTCAGTAAAGAACCTGCAGCATCAATCGTGGGCATTTCATAATTCAGCCCCAGATGACATTATCAGGGAGGCCGACTGCATTGCCGTACATGTCCTAACCCGACCAAAACCATACACGGCTCAATTATTGACATGTAACATGCTGTCTTCCTGACCATGTTGGTCATCAGGCCTCCCCATTCACCAACACCACGGAATCTATGGGCAGCAGGATCAAGGCACGCACATTGAAGCTGATGCTGACAATCAGTTGCGTTGGTTTCAACAGAGCACACATGAGGGGTAGCCAACATGTGTAACACCCGTTGTGCTTTCCTTGCCTGGCACCGCACAAATACACATCCACCTGGCAGAGCTCTTCATCCACAACGTTGACAATTGCGCGCCTAAGCCCTAATCTGCAGCCCCGGCATGCCAATGCATTCACCAGCGATATTGTGCGCGGAAGAGCACTTCACCTACACGTGCTGAAGAGGCCTCCAGCTGCGTTGCTTGCCATGCATGCTCCCTCCGAAGGCCTTTTCCCTTCAAGTCGTACCCTTACGCTATCTTCCTACCCCCCCAATATGAAGCTATGCAAAGCCGGCACTTACCAGGTTGACTCCTGCTCAAGTTCCTCCATGAAGCTGTCGACATCACCAATGTAAGCCTTGCCAGCCTTGAAGAGGACACATCGCCGCATGTTGAATTTGTGAGACTGCCAGACGATTGATGGGGGGTCCTTCAGCTGTAGCAGGCTGTACACTGCGTACCAGACAAACCAAGACTTGCCAGTACCAGGGACGCCAGTCAGGAGCCATGCCTCCTGCTGCTGAAGCAACTCGAAAAGGGTGGGAAAAACGTCGCGGACAATGAGGGCATGGTGGCATCGCTTGAGGTCATCTGGAAAGAATGTGTTGGAGTCGAACGACAGCAGGGACATGCCGCCGCCGATGTCCTTGACCTCAGCGTTCTGCAGCGCCTGGATGAAGGCTGCCAGGGTAGCATTGTAGACGAACCCTGCACACACAGAGCGTATAGGATAATATTTTTTCTTGTACGTTTAAATGGCATCTACCTATTTCGAACAGCCTTTGGCTAGCCCTTGGGCCTTCGGCTCGTTTGCCCCGTGGTGCCATTATACACCTTTGGAGAGTATCGCAACACCAGACGGTGTTAGCATAACACAACCACACAACCACAGACACACATAGTGCCATCAGGATTGCGATCGCGCAAGGAGGAGGACGAAGAGGCGTACATAGGCAGAGCAAATTGGGGACCGCCGCCAGCGAGAAGCCGCCAGTGAAGCCAATAAATATTCCTATCAAAAGGTCCAGGCACTTACCGCCGCTCCGGATCCAAGACCAGAGCATATATGCTATGTGAGGTGACGTAGTAACAACGACCGGTATGTCGTCGTTAGTCATGGGAGCCCAGGAAATACCCTAAAAATGTAATATGACTAAAAAGAGACAGCATGTGTGCATGTACCAAGGAATTACAACCCCTGTGTTTGTTTTTCCCCCAGCAAAATGATTTGCACCTCACGCAGGTGCACCTGTCTGGGTGTACCTCCCCTCCAAGAGGAAGGAAAGGCGTCAGCTGTGTGTCACTCAAGACATACACTACAACAATCGAATAACAAGCGTTGTTCCTACGTACAGCAGGTGTTTCTATCGCGAACACAAACAAGCAAACAGCGGTGCTCGTCGGGAGCCCAGTCACAGGCCCAGCCGCAGCAAAATGACGAACCCGAGAAACTCCCAACCCAGTCTAGGAACACCGTTCTATAGAGGAGCGGCTGTGACTTGCTGTCACGACACAAGCAGTAGCTATGCCTTGTAGACGTCTGCAGATCACAGCAAGACCTCTCTTGCATGCTATTGGTAATGATACCGGCTAAAGGACCGAAATCCTCGCTTATGCAGAAAACTTTTCCTGACACCCTATTTGACACAGTCCACAGGCGGTCAGTTCAGATGTACCAAAAGACAACCGGCGTCATGACCGACCTCACTCAATGTGAGCACAGCAGCATTAAATTGATGTCCTGGAAGCAAGAGCAAGCACTAGTAGCTGGAGTCTACACAATATGGGCCCCTCTGCAAAGTATGACCTAGTTGGTGGCACAGGGATGTACCTAAGGCCTGCCGAATACTGGGGCGGAACATAATGTCTCGTCGATCATGCCAGCCAAAATTTTGACGAAAAGCCCAAACAGCTCAGGGGGAAACCCTGAACACACACCTGGTGGGTGGGTGTTGCCATGTAACCAGCTCGTGGCTTGGCTGTTTGGTAGTGGCATGATACACACACGTGCAATGGGAGAGAAATGGCTGAAGGCGGTGTGCGGGTCTGTGCTAAGTGCCACAATCCCGAGAAAAGACCTGTGTAAGTATTGGAGTGCAAAGCTTTTTAAGCAGCCCCTCACTCGAACGAAACGCAGGGTACGACGACCAGAATAAATACTCCGTACAACTGTGTGAAGGCCACGGCGGCCTGCACAAAGGCCAGCTCTCAAAACCCAGGAGTGCGGGCTTTAAGTGTATGTGCGCAAAAGATGCAGGCATGCGAAATTCAAGAGCCTTCAAGAGCCAGGAGTGCTGGTGGGATACACATATGCGTGTGGAAATTTCGCGGGCGTGCAGTGACGGACGCCAGATTGGCTGCTGTGAGAACCGGCCAGCGGGTTGCCCCCGCTACTGGGAAACACCACAGCATGAAGTCGAGCGGGCGCGTCCGCATATCCCTTGGCATGCAGGAGTCCACTGAACGAGGGAACTGCTTAATGGCGAATTAAATAAATGCGAAAACAAAGAAAGTATAACACATTTATAAAAGATAAACACCAACATAAAGGAAAGCTCGTGGCGACACGGGAAGCAAGGGGCAATGTTAATTAATAAAAAAAGGAAGCTTTCAATTGAGAAAAAAGAAACAAGGACTTCGCTAGCTTGGCTTGCTGAGAGGGTCGGCGACAGGGTCGCAAAGAGCTGCCTTCATAAGCAGCGGGCATGGGCAACGTACACCGCATTGCCGGCAAGGGTGGTGTTGGCCTTCATCCGACCCGAGTGGAGCCCTGCAAGGTCGCGCGGTTCACCAAGCGGCATTAAACCTGGGCACATGCAGCTGCACGGCAGGCTGATGATAGCAGTGCATGATGATAGCTCTTATCAAGACGCACAACGGTTGCTGAATGTTGCTGGCTTCCAACCACCCACATAACACTTCCACATATGCACACACGTGTGCACACTACCATTCTCCGTCGTGCACGTTGTGCACGGCAAGCCACTTTCGCCACCGTACGGCATCACCCTATGAAGCCGCAATGACCGCGGCCAGCTGCTTCACCAGAAAACCTCGATGATTTCACAACGGCAATCAGACAGGAATTCGTTCAGATTCACACTTAATGGCCCTGTTGACACTGCATAAAATTTCAGCCTCACAAGTTTCAGAAGCGGTCTCTTTTTAATATAATGTTTTCTAAAACTGTGTACACTGAACTAGCGTTTTAAAGTACAACATGCGCGTCTCAATCGTATGCAATCGTGGCGGGCTTGGATCCATAAACGGGTGCGGTTCATATACATCAAGATCTCACCTTGCAGTTTATCCTCAAGGTTCTTCCGGCAGGCCCTCAATTCTGCGAGGGCCTGGACCATCTGACTGTACTCGAGATTGAGGATTTTGTCCTCGGGGTGCTTGTGGAGCTGCTTGACCACTTCCCCCAGCTTCGCATTCTCGTCATCAATCTCACCATTTAGTCGCTGCAGCTGCTCCTTAATGGCTTCCATGGCTGCTGAGGAGGGACAACGATTGTGAGCTTAACATTAGCAAATGGTATTGCAATTGAGAGAACTCTGCAGTTATTTAAGCAGCCCCTCGCAGAAATGTGTCCGGTCGTACTGTGCCGAATAAACGGGATGTACATCGTCCAAAAAAGCCAGGAGCGAATTTTGCCGCGCGGATGCGCGCGTGCGATTTACAAAATGCGCCTGTACAAGTGTATATAAATTTTCTTGGCGAAAAAGGCCGAGGTGCGCCAGCGCGTTGCGCAGGTGGGCATGCTGGCCACAGCCGCACGCGGCATGCAGGCCGGAAATGTGGGTGGCTCCTTTGCCGTAATTGAAAGAACTGAAATCATACAACTTAGATTGCAAGGCTGGGCTCATGGCACGGCCGCGGGAAGAGGAAGCGTTGGGCGAAGCGACACTTTTGTGCAAGCAAAAGGTCGCGTTTTTGGTAGCGCAACGTATACAGCACTTTGTTCAGAGTAAAGTCAAATTACAAAGTTGCGCAAAGTATAACATACATAAACTTAATTAAACACAAGAACAGATAAGACGTTTAGAGCCTTGTCGGTGACATGGACGCCGCTGTTGGCTTGGAACAGCTATTTAATTGCTGTGCATAGGGACGTGCCCGCGTTAGCCGTGTTGCAACAGCTCAGGATGGATTTCAGCCAGCAACATCCTCAAGAGCTGCTGCACAACCA
The DNA here is from genome assembly GCF_000143455.1 of Volvox carteri f. nagariensis. Lineage (NCBI taxonomy): Eukaryota > Viridiplantae > Chlorophyta > Chlorophyceae > Chlamydomonadales > Volvocaceae > Volvox > Volvox carteri. The sequence goes on along the minus strand of NW_003307545.1, from coordinate 573,945 downwards.
CCGGGAATGTCTTCAGTTGGGCACGTGTAGGTTTGGTCGGCGGGGTCGAGCATCGTACGCATTGCGCACAGAAAACGAGGTGCAGCGTCTCTGTAACGTCGCCAACATATCCGGTACGCGGTGGCAGGCTTGCCGAGCACGAAATGAAGGGGGGGTCGCATCTCACCATTCAACTAAGCATGCATGTGCTCGGTTGAATGCTCGGTAGCGTGCGAGTTTACCCCTATCAGGATGTTTGTTTGCATATCCCTCCAAGCGAGAGGGCTTGGACCTATGCCGATGTTCGTTCCAAGAAGTGAACTGAGAACTGATGCTACGGTGAAAGGTATGCACGTAATTTCGCCCGTGCGCCAAACGCCCTGTAACTCGCTTACGCTAATCTCACATTCCAATATGCCACTGCACTTTCCTCTCCAGCCTGGCCCCATTCTCTTCCTCGCAAACATACTTGGGCACCTTACAATCCAACACCATACGTGCTTTGGAAACGCGGGCAGCTGCTTCACAAGGACCCCCCCTATTTGCTAGGTAGTGAGTTGCTGTTGGATTGTTAAGCAGCCCTGTCTTTGGGGCGTCTTGTACGAAGGGTTTATTCGGCACAGTACGACCGGACACATTTGTGCGAGGGGCTGCTTAATCATTGTGCGAGGGGCTGCTTAAACTGTTTTTCCTTAGGATTTTAGTACGTTTCATGGAATGCTGGAGACCCGCTGAAGCGAATCTGAAAGGGCGCCACCACAGCTGCTTGTGCGATGCAACATGCAAGTGCAACCAGCTCAGATGACACACAAAGGATGAGCTGGCTCAATTCGAAATCGCAAAGACTACATCAAAACGTTCTTTATAAATTTCGCTGGTTGAAACCGCAAGGCGGCCCGTGCACCCGCGCACTGAAACTCCTTTAGTTCTATACGCATTTTCACATATCCGCTTATCAACATTGTAAAATTGTCGGACAATCAAACTGAATCTCTTAGTTACATTGACAGCGACGACTCATGGCTTCTCGAACTAATTGGCGCCAAGAAACAAACCAGTATCCAACCTGGGGCTCTTGAAAGAGTCGAGTTGGGAAAAAATCACCTCCTTCTTCCCCCATCTCCTCCCCCATCTTCTCCCCCCTCCCCACTTTCAGGGTGATTATCCGCAGCGCCAACAAGAGCACTGACACTGACCTGCTGGGTCATGATGCCTGGGTGGCGAGAGTGGAACACAGACTAGACGAATGTCTTAGTGTAATTGAATTTCATTCTGGAAGCTTGCGGCATTTGCGACTGAGCGAGCCCAGGATTCGAGACTCTTATCCTGTAAAGCTCCGTGACATTTGGACAAGCTCGTCGTGTGCGATTGTGGCAGAGTCTTCTAGCTCTGCGCATGCTGTGGCCCGCACAGGCTACCAGAGTTTCGGCAGTCTTTTTGGGGCGAGGCCCCCCGAATGGCGCTTCGCGCGGGGGGGGCCAAGCCCCCGGTGTTCACTGCTGCAATCAGTCAGTCTGTCTGTCATGTCTTGCTCGCCAAAAGTAACGTTCAAAAGCTACATCAACTCTTTATCGATTGGCCAAAGGAGAAAATTCAGAGAAACCAGAGCGCGAAGATAGCTTTCCATGGCTTCAAGTTTGACTTCCCCTCACCTCGCAGCCCTAAGCAGAATGCGGTTGTTACAGTGGACCCCGCACTCTGGGAACCGGTCTCCCTTCGATTTCCCGGGAATACCTTCGTTGGGAGTTCGTTTTTTGTTCATTCCGTGCTTATTTCGGAATAAGGGCTGAGGGGCCTTCAGGACATATCGAAGGAGTTCGGCTGAAGTGGGCACTTTGCATGCAAAAGCCTCCTAATATCGCCATGCCAGGGATTGTTTTACTTACTTATGACTGTATGCATCCTCCAAACGTAAATTTTCGTTCATTCTGAGCTCATCCCAAAATGAAGGGCTGAGGGGCCTTCAGAACATATCGAAGGGGTTTGGCTGAAGTGGTCGGATTCCTTTGTAGAAGCCTTCTGACATTGTCATGGTTTTAGTGAGAACACGACTTTGCACAAATCCACACAGCATCTGTTCATTAGTCTGGCAGGCTGTTGAAGATGTAATAATATCTAATAAAGATGGCCCCTCCAGTTACCTCTGCGACGGCCGACTGTATGCGATCTCGCAATTTGAAATTTCGTGCGCCGGGGCAGGGCCGGCGCCGGGGATGGTGATGGTAGAAGGGGCGACGGCGGGTGGCACAGTTGACGGCAGGGTTGGTGACGGTGGCTCAGGCAGCGCTGGGGTTGGCAGCGGTTGCAGGGGCGACGGCGGGGACGGTGATGTTGAAAGGGGAGACGGCGGGGTACTAAGGCGAGGGCGGGGTTGGTGACGGTGGCAGGGCCGACGGCGGGGATGGTGACGGTGGCAGGGGGGTGAGCAGGGTTGGTGACGGTGGCAGGGGTGACGGCAGGGTTGGTGACGGTGGCAGGGGTGACGGCGGGGATGGCGATGGTGTTTAGGGTTACGGTGGGGATGGCGAAGGTTGCAGAGGTCATGGCGGCAGCTGTGACGGTGTTTAGGGTGACGGCGGGGATGGCGACGGTAGCTTGGGCAACGGCAGAGATGCATACGGCGATGGCGGCAGGGCCGGCGCCGGGGATGGTGATGGTGGAAGGGGCGACGGCGGGGATTGCGACGGTGGATGGGATGACGGCGGGGTTCGTGACGGTGGCTCTGGTGACGGTGGGGTTGGCGACTGTGGCAGGGGAGACGGTGGCAGTTGTGATGGCGGCAGGGGCGACGGTGGTTTGGGTGATGGCGGGGATGGCGAAGGTGGCCGAGGTGATGGCGGCAGCGGTGATGGTGTTTAGGGTGGCGGCGGGGATAGCGACGGCAGCTCGGGCAACGGCGGGGATGCATACGGCGGCGACGGCAGGTATGGCGCCGGGGATGGTGATGGTAGAAGGGGCGACGGCGGTGACGGTGATGTTGAAAGGGGAGACGGCGGGGTACTAAGGCGATGGCGAGGTTAGTGATGGTGGCAGGGCTGACGGCGGGGATAGTGACGGATGCAGGGCCGATGGCGGGGATAGTGACGGTGGCAGGGGTGACCAGGGTTCTTCACCAGGGTACCCCAAAATTTCGGCTGTGTCCGAAATCCTCTGAATAACCTTTCGGTGCCCTCCCCGAAAATTTTCCTGTCAGCCTGACCGTGTTTTCGGGTACCCCGAAGCTGTCTGAAGCGGTTTTCGGGGTACAAATTAGCTGGATTCTATCGTTATATGCTAGGGCGGCTGAACTAACAGATGTTTGATTTTATTTTGGTACATAGCGCCTGGGAGAAATATTTCAGCAAGGATTTTACGCAAAACCAAGGAGGCGCCGCTCCTCATCAATCTCTGCAGCAATCGCCTCCACCACACCTGCCACATCGTCATCGTCCGTCTCCTCAGACGGGTACACCTCATCACTTGCCACACTCTCGACCTCCTGGTTATCAGAAGGATAATAGGCCTCAGCAATTTCACTGCCCACACTGCCCTCATCATCACTCTCATCAGGCAGAACACAGTCGCCCACCTTGGCAATACGGTGCAGGAGCCCATCCGGGTTCTTTGCAACATACTCCTCAGCAGCTTTAATCACAAGTTGCCATTAGTTCCGCATCAGTTCCCCGGGTACTTTCATAGCGCCACTATTATATTATTTGTATGATAGAAACTCACCAGATGCCTTAAAGAAGCCGCGAACCCGAGGGAGATGCGGGGCACCTTGGTTGGGCGCTCATCATCAGCTTACTCGGGCATGTTTAGCTATGCATATGCTTAGATGTATGAAAATGTGGCATATGCATATGCTTAGATGTATGAAAATGTGGCATATGCATATGCTTAAATGTATGAAAATGTCTGCGATACAGGTTCGAAACAGCCGCAATGGACATTTATACTTGTTGATGTTGTTACAGGGTGGTTAAGCTTCACCAGTGGCCTCCTTCCCGAGGCAGTTCCCTGCTCTCCCCTGCTAGAGGGGCACCCTAAGCCATTCACCCCATCCGACTTCAGAGTGTACTCTTTGAGTTTGGCAACTCACCACCAGCATCCAACCAAATCTAGCGGATCAACGGCGCGTCAACTTAGTTCCTGGTCAGCTCGCGAGTTGTTGTTTGACTGGTGACCAAGCGGGCCTTATACGGCAAGCCCGGTTTCCAGGCCCTGTCTGTATCCGAAAACATGCAAATTTACGCTGAAATATCGTTCGGTTTTTTCCGAAAATGCCTTCAAAATGCTTCGGTGGGGCCCCCGAAGAAATGGTCCAAAAGGCCCCAAATCCGTTCGGAATGCTCCGGGGCGCACTAATTTTCCTTTCGGTCAGAATGGAAATATCTCAAAACAGTTCGGGCCCGAATCGGGGTGAAGAACCCTGGGGGTGACGGCGGGGATGGCGAAGGTGGCAGGGGTGATGGCGTCAGGGGCGACGGTGCTTTGGGTGATGGCTGGGATGGCGACGGTTGCTCAGGCAATGGCGACGGTGGCGGTGGAAGGGGCGGTGATGGTGGAAGGGGTGACGGCGGGTTGCTAGGGCGATGACGGGGTTGGTGACGGTGGCAGGGGAGACGGCAGGGATGGTGACGGTGGAAGGGGGTACGGCGACGGTAAAAGGGGTGATGGCGGTTTTCGTGACGGTGGCTCGAGTGACGGTGGGGTTGGTGACGGTGGCAGGGGGTGAGCGGGGTTGGTGACGGTGGCAGGGGCGACGGCGGGGATGGTGACGGTGTTTAGGGTTACGGCGGGGATGGCGAAGGTTGCAGAGGTGATGGCGGCAGCTGTGACGGTGTTTAGGGTGACGGCGGGGATGGCGACGGTTGCTCAGGCAACAGCGGGGATGCATATGGCGACGGCGGCAGGGCCGGCGCCGGGGATGGTGATGGTAGAAGGGGCGACGGTGGGTGGCACAGTTGACGGCAGGGTTGGTGACGGTGGCTCAGGCAGCACTGGGGCTGGCAGCGGTTGCAGGGGCGACGGCGGGGACAGTGATGTTGAAAGGGGAGACGGCGGGGTACTAAGGCGATGGCGGGGTTGGTGACGGTGGCAAGGCCGACGGCGGGGATGGTGACGGTGGCAGGGCCGACGGTGGGGATAGTGACGGTGGCAGGGGTGACGGCGGGGATGGCGACAGTGGCAGGGTTGATGGTGTCAGGGGCGACGGTGCTTTGGGTGATGGCTGGGATGGCGACGGCAGCTCGGGCAACGGCGACGGCGGCAGTGGAAGGGGCAATGATGGTGGAAGGGGTGACGGCGGGTTGCTAGGGTGATGACGGGGTTGGTGACGGTGGCAGGGGAGACGGCAGGGATGGCGACGGTGGAAGCGGGTACGGCGATGGTAAAAGGGGTGATGGCGGTTTTCGTGACAATGGCTCGAGTGACGGTGAGGTTGGTGACGGTGGCAGGGGTGACGGCGGGGATGGCGACGGTGGCAGGGGTGATTGCGGCAGCAGTTCCGGTGGCTAGGGCGACGGCGAGGTTGGTGATGGTGGCAGGGCCGACGGCGGGGATGGTGATGGTGGCAGGGCCGATGGTGGGGATAGTGACAGTGGCAGGGGTGACGGCGGGGATGGCGACGGTGGCAGGGTTGATGGTGTCAGGGGTGACAGTGCTTTGGGTGATGGCTGGGATGGCGACGGTTGCTCGGGCAATGACGACGGCTGCGGTGGAAGGGGCGGTGATGGTGGAAGGGGTGATGTCGGGTTGCTAGGGCGATGACGGGGTTGGTGACGGTGGCAGGGGAGACGGCAGGGATGGCGACGGTGGAAGGGGGCATGGCGATGGTAAAAGGGGCGATTGATGGTTCTGTAACCCCAATCCCCACCGGGGCCAAGCTTTACCCGTCTCCATGGAGGTGTAATAAAGCTCAACATCTTTATGAGAGCCCTGAGGTCAAGTGACGTTGCTATGTGCTTTCACGCCTAGACTTGGAGACTCTCCGTACACACCCCAAAGTTGAGTTCCCCAGATTCGTTACAAGGGCCGTTCTGTTGTTGTTAGTGCATAAGAGAACACCTGCAATACACCTAGGTGTAGGCCCCAACGTAGCAGAGTGGCAGCATGACATGCCATGGACTAAAGATAAGCCCCAGCTGCTGGTGAAATGCAAAGCCGGCATGAAGGCGCGACATGCGTGAAGTTGGAAGCAGTTTCAAGTGTACTGCCAGTCCACGTGAACTTTCGATGCCCTACAGTACAGTAGGTGCCGTGACACCACAGTACTTCCCGCTCGCTCCAGCAGTCCTGTTCAAAACCCATATCAGCATGTGTCCTAGCTTCCCTCAATTCGCCCAATAGCAAAACGGTCGTCAGGGCTGAGCCGCCAGGTCACAACCTGCCATGCAGCACAACCCAGTCCCTATCTACTCTTCCCACAATGCGTACCCAGAATGCGCGTTCTGTGGCAGTTAAGGCTTCACTACCAACCCACGCTACTGCCCTCAGGCCCACCACCCAGCACCTGGCTATCACAAGCCGCTGCCACAGGTATTGTTCAGCTACAGCTCTACACCCTGCACCGGCCACTGCCGCACCCCTCTACATACACACTGTGCACATTGCAACACCTGCACGCGATACAAGCCTTGCATCGCTCGCAAGGTAACACCTAGAGCCGCTGCCTTTGCTGTTGCACCGCAATTGCACACATTCCGTGTTCCGCTTTTCCTTTTTTGTAGTTTACACACACACACACAGTCAGTATGCACGGCAATGCATACACGTCTTTCACTAAAGTCTTCTGTTCTCAAACACAGTCACACACACACACACAATCCACCAAACAATCTGCTGAATTATATTCTGCAACACGCATTCCATCCCTGATGTCTCTTGGTCTCATACAAGCACGCCCCATGTACACACCCACACCCACACCGCCAGAGTCCAGCCACACCAGCACCACACCCAGTGGCCCAGCTCGATGGTGCCAAGCCCCTGCTGTTCATGCCCACCCCAGCAGTGGTGGACGGATGCGATGGCAGGACAGCGCAGCTTAGTGATGCCCCGTGCTGCCGGGGAGCACCTTGTCACCACCAGAAGTGCATGCGGCAGAGGCTGCGGCAGAGGCTGCGGTAGTGCTGCGGTATGGATGACTGAATGCGCAGTGCACACGGTCAAGGAGCACCAGGTGTGTGCGCCGGTTGCCTTGCTCCCTAACCCTCAAAAGGCCGGAACCTGGCCAGCAACTCCTCCTTTGTTGGGGGTCGGAAGGACTTGGGCGGCTCCTTGAACCCCAGTGGCTCGTACACCTCGGGCAGCCGCAGGAGCGACATGAAGGCCTGTGCACTCGCGTTGTCCCGCGCCGCCTCCAGAATCCCCTCATCCCCGTCAAAGCTCTCTCCACCAACCAAGCCACCTGAGCTGTCAGCACCGCTGCTGCCAGACTTTCCGTGCCTCCTGCCGCTGCCAGCCCCCGCCCAGTTGTCGGCGGCATCGGCGGCATCGCTATGGCCGCTGTCACTGCCAGCCCCCCTGCCTCCACTGCCGCTGGCGCCTCCCCCGCTACCATGGGCCCCTTCCCTGCGGCTGTTGGTGGCGCCTTGCCCACTGCTGCCAGAACCTCCCTCATCGTTCCTGGTGGCCCCTCGCCCCAAACCTCCACCGGTACTGCTGGCCTCTTCAGTCCGGCTTGTCTCCAGCAGAGCCCGTATGAACCCAAGTGTTGAGCTCAGAGGGCTCCTGTCCGCCTCTGTAGAGGGGGACTCCTTCAGCACAGCGGGAAGTGGGGCCGGTCCCGCCACGTGAATGGATCTCTTTGGTGCGTCTGCATCCTTGCGGCCGGCGTGCACCACGAAGTGTCGGTTGAGGTCACCGAACAGCACAATCACATCGTCTGCATTGGGCAGGGTATGGGAGCAGCCAGCTCAGTGGGAAGCAAGTATGGCATTGCGTGGGATGGTGTAGCACTGAAACCTGTATCGATTCCTGCACAGGCCTGTGTCAATCCAGCACTGGTGGCAGAGCATGCCAATCGGCACTCACCAGTTGGCCAGTCCTTCATCTGGTTGATCGCCAGATACTCGAGCAGCGCCTGGGCACGCACACTCGGCAGGCTGTCCTTCAGGGCCTTCTCGGTCTTGGCCTCGTACAGCGCAATGACTGAGTCAATCATGGACAGCAGCGCACTAGTCGTCGTGCCCGACGTGACGCACAGCTTATACCCTTCAAACAGCTCGGCACCGAACCGCTCCTGGCAATCCTTCCAGGCTGCCTCAGGGACGAAGATGTAGTCCGTCTTGGACGTCTTGATTACAATGTTGATGTTGCCGCAGAGGACCCTACCCGCCAGCCACTCGATGGCCTGCACGGGGAGGACCACCACATCTGCAGGGCAACAACGACATGGGATTGGGCACAGCTTTAGGAAGGTCATTAAGTGACAGGCACAGATCCCAATGACGGGTGCACAAGTCCCATGCATAGGGTTGTGCCGGCATTAGAACATTAGAACTAATATTAGAATAAATATAATTAGAATCTAATGAGAATTTTAGAAGACCCCGTTTAGAACGTATTAGAACATCCTAATGTCGTACGGACATTAGAACAGCCAGAAAGTCGTAGCTTTAAGGCGCATCAGCGGTTCACTGCGTGCATTTTACACGAAAATGTCAGATAGAGGTGCGGGGCCATCAAAGCCACCCCTTCCTCATCGGAAGGCGGAAGCATCAGGGCCAATGTACAAGTATGGCAACAAGGAACTCACGAAAGCCCGCAACAGGCTGGGCAAGGAGCGCGCCGAGAAGTTGATCTACCTCCGGCAGAACAGCAGGGTGTTGCAGAAGGGCCGCTTCGGTGCGAACGATGAGGAGGTGGTGATGAAGCTGCTGGAGGAGGCCAGGGAGTGAAGTACTTATTCATTGGCTTCCGCAGGAGTGGTTTGTGTTCGTTTCAAACCAGCGCCGTTTTTGCATTCCCCTTAGCGAGCAAGCACTCCCCGGCAGTGATGTGGTGATTTTGTGCAAATAGGGACGTAAATGGACACGTTTGGCGGCATTCTTGGTTGTTTCCGCAGCGGTCTGGCGTGGGTTTGGCTAGCAGGCACCAGATTAGCCCTTCCTCTCTGTGTTTTTGCATTCCCCTTAGTGAGCAAACACTCCCCCGGCAGTTATGTGGTGATTCTGTGCAAGTAGGGACTTAAAAGGACAGGTTTGGCGGCGTTCTTGGTTGTTTCCGTAGCAAGTCTGGCGTGGGTTTGGCTGGTAGGTACCCTCCCCAGGCACCCGACCGGAGTAAATTTAATTGGAAATGCGTGCGTTTACATCTGTGATGGCCTATACAAAATTTCAGGTTCAACGGACCCCTCCCTGAAAAGTTGTCGAGCGTCTTCTAATATTAGATCCTAATTTCTAATTAGAATCTAATTAGAAATTAGATTAGAACGGAAAACATTCTAATGTCAGGAACAACCCTACCCATGCAACCCCATATATGCGAACGAGATGTCCCACTACCACTCCTCCGGCATGCACCTGAGCATCCTGCATATGCATACTCATACCTGCTGGGGCGATCTGCTGTAGATGTTCCACTGCGCTCGCGATGGTTTTAGGCTCATCCTCACCGGCCCTTCCCCAGCTGAACCTGGGCGGCTTCTCGGGAGACCAGGGCTTCGCAAATGGACAGCAGCACGGCGCCTGAGCGGCTGTGACGTAGTTGAACCGCACGCTCACCGCCTCCTCTATCTGCTTGCGTTGTGTCGATGAGCAGGATGACGGAGTGACCGTGACTATGGGGACAGATAGCTGGAGGTTCTGCGCAGCCGACAGGCAGGGCATGCTCGGACGGAGTGGTTAGGGTGTGTTGTACAGAAAGGAGCAGTGCTCGCAGGCAAATGAGTGCACCAAAGGTGATAGCATACCCCTTCAATTGCGACCCTGCACAACAAGGGCCAACCCTCACCGTCAGAGTCGCTTGAATCTTGTTAAGAGAGGACATCACAAGCTTCTCGAATTCCAGCCGCGTCCATGCGCCTCCTGCACAGCAGCACGCAAGGATGTAGATAGCCATCAAAACTGAGCAGCACAACGTGCAGCACCATGTTGTTTATATATGTTAGACCTTGTTTGACGTCACAGCCACCCCGGGCGCCTCCTTCCGCATGTGAGCATGGAATGGCATTGCCTGTTGTAGGAGGATACGATGTGGTATAACGCACACAGCATATGGTCCTGCAAGGGGCCCCATCCCGCACTGCAGCCCCTTGCCACACTCGTGTCGCGTGCATACCCTTGGTGCATACCATGTCCCAGCACCCCGCCCACCACCTGCTGGTGCTGGTGAACTCCCCTGGTCTGCATCCCCTGTCACTTGGCTCCTTAAGACATTCCTTCGACCAAACCCGACCCATCGGTATGGCCATTTATTGTACAACACCGTTCGTTCAGTCATTCCCCATAGTTGGTGCTGGATGCAGCCAACAAGTTTTCAAGCCTTGGAATGACGGCAACTGATGCTGATGACCATGATTTTTAATGATGATGATGATGATGATGATGATGGCCGTTACAGCAGTTGATTATTGCGGCTATATGCCGCCACCACCGCCACTCGGTTGAATGCTCAGTAGTGTGAGAGTTTACCTATCATGATGTTTGTTTGCATATCCCTCCAAGTGAGAGGGCTTGGACCTATGCTGATGTTTGTTACAAGAAGTGAACTGAGGACTGATGCTACACGTCATGTATACGTGTTGCTGCGAGGCTACACCACATCAAATCCTATGGCATTCGTTCACCCTGAGGATCGGTTCCCTTCCCACGAGCACCAGGCCTAGAGGCCCTGCAATGCAGATGGGGTCTCACCGTCAGCTGCTGTGCTCCCGGGGCCCAGCCCTGCCGCCGCGCCTGCATGACGAGAACGTCACATGTATGCAGGTCAGGATTCTTGCACATCAAGCTGTATCCTGAAGAGACAGAGGCTGTGGTTGCACAATCGGGGATTCAATGTGTGCAGGTCTATGCTAAGTGCCACAATCCCGAGAAAAGACCTGCGTAAGTATTGGCGCGCAAAGCTTTTTAAGCAGCCCCTCACTCAAACGAAACGCAGGGTACGACGACCAGAATAAATACTCTGTACAACTGTGTGAAGGCCACGGCGGGCTGCGCAAAGGCCAGCTCTCAAAACCCAGGAGTGCGGGCTTTAAGCGTATGTGTGCAAAAGATGCAGGCATGCGAAATTCAAGAGCCTTCAAGAGCCAGGAGTGCTGGTGGGATACGCATATGCGTGTGGAAAATTCGCGGGCGTGTGGTGACGGACGCCAGATTGGCTGCTGTGAGAACCGGCCAGCGGGTTGCCCCCGCTACTGGGAAACACCACAGCATGAAGCGGGCGCGTCCGCATATCCCTTGGCATGCAGGAGTCCACTGAACGAGGGAACTGCTTCATGGCGAATTAAATAAATGCGAAAACAAAGAAAGTATAACACATTTAAAAAAGATAAACACCAACATAAAGGAAAGCTCGTGGCGACACGGGAAGCAAGGGACAATGTTGATTAATAAAAAAGGAAGCTTTCAATTGAGAAAAGAAACAAGGAAAACAAGAAGGAAAAGGAAACAAGAAAGAAAAAAGAAACAAGGACTTCGCTAGCTTGCTAGCTGAGAGGGTCGCAAAGAGATTCGTGGCCATGCTTCTGCGGCGGCCAGCTGCCACACCTCGTCCTTATTGAATGCTTCTGAAAGATGTACAATCAGCTTGGCATCCTGGGCCTCCTGGTCCATGGTTTGCGCGCAAGGCGTGCTAGGCACACAGTAAAGTAGCGCTTTCACAACCGATGCAAGGGCTGCTGAGCTCTGAGGTCCAGCTACTGTTTACGATCTATAGTTGTAAGCCTCATTTCTGCTGACCGCTCGTTCGTGCGTTGTTGTGTTGGGATGCGAGCGTGCTGAAGCACAACAAGGGGGCGGGGTACCCCCTGGGTACCCCCCGTTTTATGCCATAGGGCATGTCTTAGCCCATTCTTGCTCCTGTACAGCATAAAGCTGGTGCATTTGACACAGCCACACAGTCTAGACCACATCAGGCACAACCAGACACCACTACTAGTTACTTTCCTGTATATGTTCAGGCAGCAGTCTGGTGCTCATCAGGTGACACCAAGATGTATTGACCTTTTTGACATGCAGCTTGACCCTGGTTGATAGTATTCTGGGCATATCACTAGATCTGCATCCACTGTTCGGTTCTTTTCTGAATGTTGAGATAAAACTATTAATATAAAACTATTAATATAGAGCAGGTATTAGTCCAAAGGCCAAGGCGCAATACTACGACCATTTGTCTCTATATTGTTTATGTGGACTATAATATAGGTGCTGAAGAAGGCTTCAGGCGCACACACTTCATGGCTCACTTACATTGCATCTTGAGACGCAAGAGCTCCTCCTCGCGAAGTTTGAGCTTCTCCTCGCGGAGTTGGCGCTCCTTCTCGAGAAGTTTGAGCTTCTCCTCGCGGAGTTGGCGCTCCTCCTCGCGGAGTTGGCGCTTCTCCTCGCGCAAGTGAGCCAACTCATCTTTGTCCTTGCATTCTTTTAGTGCATCCTCCGTTGCCTCTATCTGCGACTCGACCTCCTGTATTTTCCTATCAAGATTCTCCATGCGCCTAACACCAGCGGAGTTGTGTAACTAGAGCTCCGACTGTAATGAACATTAAGCAGATGCTATATCTTCCTCGTAAGGACAAAGTCTCTGCTGGCGGAAAAATGGAAAAGCGGTTGCCGTACCTACAGGGATTACAGGGATTCATCGTAGGGACCTGAACATATACCCCGCCGGCGGACGGTCCCCTGTCCGCAACGCCGTACATCCTGACCGTTCCAGCGGACGCCTAGCGGACGGTCATGGAAACGATGGTCCAAAGCTCCAAAACATCTGTATGTAGATGATTCATGAGACGCTAATAATAAATGCTCCAGCTTGCACTCCTTGGCAAGCAATTAACGCGCAAAACACTCGCCAGGAGAAACTAACCCCAAAATTGTGACGCACATAGTCAAAAGGCTTCTAGCATAAAAGGAGAAAGCAATCGAAAGAAATAAGACAACATCCCAAGGCGCGCGGCGGACATTCTAATGACCTGTTTATGTAACCTGCTTAAATAACACCAACGCACTGGAATAATTGAATCATGCATTAAGGTCATTGCAATGGCCACAAGCACTGGGCATTAGTGAAAGGGATTCAGCAAAGACTGACCGTCACGCCCAACACGTCGTTCCATCCCTTTGTCGGCTCTGAATGGCACAATGAATGCTCTACTGGGTAAATGATCATTTGGCGGTGGAAAGAGGCCATTGTATGGCATCCGAGCTGGCGCACAGCTTGCGCATGTCCCCAAGACCCAACACGGCACCACGCCCCGCACCCGGTTACGCCCTTGTCCTGCATTCCACCTGCCAGCCTGTCTGTGCAACACAGCGCATGGCGGGCAGGCCAACGAAGCCATACCAAAGTTTCGTTCAAGACTGGGGTCCCAAGCTCTCAGAATCCCAGGCTGCCAGGCTCCGAGGCACATAGGCTCCCAGGCACACAGGCTCTTAGAATCCCAGGCTGCCAGGTTTCCAGGCTTACAGGCACACAGGCTCCCAGGCACACAGGCTCTTAGAATCCCAGAATCCCAAGCACACAAGCTCTCAGAATCCCAGGCTTCCAGGTTCCCAGGCTCTCAGAATCCCAGGCTTCCAGGTTCCCAGGCTCTCAGAATCCCAGGCTCCCAGGCACACAAGCTCTCAGAATCCCAGGCTGCCAGGTTCCCAGGCTCTTAGAATCCCAGGCTTCCAGGCACACATGCTCTTAGAATCCCAGGCTCCCAGGCACACAGGCTCTCAGAATCCCAGGCTCCCAAGCACACATGCTCTTAGAATCCCAGGCTCCCAGGCACACATGCTTTTAGAATCCTAGGCTTACAGGCACACAGGCTACCAGGCACACAGGCTCTCAGAATCCCAGGCTCCAAGGCACACATGCTCTCAGAATCCCAGGCTGCCAGGTTCCCAGACTCTTAGGCAAGGCTCCCAGGCTCCCAGGCCCAGGCTCTCAGAATCCCAGGCTCCCAGGCACACATGCTCTTAGAATCCCAGGCTCCCAGGTCCCCAGACTCTTAGAATCCCAGGCTGCCAGGTTCCCAGGCTCTTAGAACTCCCAGGCTCCCAGGCCCAGGCTCTCAGAATCCCAGGCTCCCAGGCACACATGCTCTTAGAATCCCAGGCTCCCAGGTCCCCAGACTCTTAGGTTCCAAGGCTCCCAGGCTCCCAGGCTCTCAGAATCCCAGGCTCCCAGGCACAGAAGCTCTTAGAAAGCCAGGCTCCCAGGCACACATGCTCTTAGAATCCCAGGCTCCCAGGTCCCCAGACTCTTAGGTTCCAAGGCTCCCAGGCTCCCAGGCTCTCAGAATCCCAGGCTCCCAGGCACAGAAGCTCTTAGAAAGCCAGGCTCCCAGGCACACATGCTCTCAGAATCCCAGGCTGCCAGGTCCCCAGACTCTTAGGTTCCAAGGCTCCCAGGCTCCCAGGTTCCCAGGCTCTCAGAATCCCAGGCTCCCAGGCACACATGCTCTTAGAATCCCAGGCTCCCATGCTCCCAGGTTCCCAGGCTCTTAGAATCCCAGGCTGCCAGGTTCCCAGACTCTTAGGTTCCCAGGCTCCCAGGCTCCCAGGTTCCCAGGTTCCCAGGCTCTCAGGCTGCCAGGTCCCCAGGCTGCCAGGTCCCCAGGCTGCCAGGTCCCCAGGCTGCCAGGTCCCCAGGCTGCCAGGTCCCCAGGCTGCCAGGTCCCCAGGCTGCCAGGTCCTCAAGCTCCCAGGTTCCCAAGCTCCCACGCTCCCAGGTTCCCAGGCTCTCAGAATCCCACGCTCCCAGGCTCCCAGGTTCCCAGGCTCCCAGATTCCCAGGCTCTCAGAATCCCAGGCTCCCAAGTAAACATGCTATCAGAAACCCATGCTTACAGAATCCCAGGCGCCCACGCTCCCACGTTCCCAGGTTCCCAGGCACACAGGCTTTTAGAATCCTAGGCTTACAGGAACACAGGCTCCCAGGCACACAGGGTCCCATGCACACAGGTCGCCGATGGCTGCGGTCCAAGCCTGGCCCCAAACCGCCAGATAAATATGCTCCTACATCTAATTGACTTAGCCGAATGCTAGTTTTAGCTTTGTTTACATTTCATGCATTTGCTGGCTCCTAGCGCTTGCATCGATGTAGCCCCCAGTATAGCACATTGCATTACATTATCCATGAAAAGATTATAAAACTTTAATTCACTATAAGCTCAGCAAATTGCAAGGGTAAAGGGCTCATCTGGACGCAGTTTGCATGCCGTGCTGCCGGCTTGCGCAAGGAATCTCTGCGCGCGCTCCACGCCCGCGCGCGCCGCGAGCACCAGGATAAACTACAACAAAATGTCTTTTGCTTCGTGCAAAAATATGTTGGTATGTGTTGGTATGTGTGCCCGGAAAGCTGTGCCGGACGGTCGACCGTCCGGCAGACCGTCCGCCATGGACGGTTCCACCGTCCGCCAGGGGGGGTATATGAACCACACATACGTGACAAGAAATAGGGGGGTCCTTGTGAAGCAGCTGCCCGCGTTTCCAAAGCACGTATGGTGTTGGATTGTAAGGTGCCCAAGTACGTTTGCGAGGAAGAGATTGTGGCCAGGCTGGAGAGGAAAGTGCAATGGCATATTGGAATGTGAGATTAGCGTAAGCGAGTTACAGGGCGTTTGGCGCACGGGCGAATTTACGTAGATGCGATTGTTACAGTGGACCCCGAACGGGTCGTGCGAATTTACGTAGCATCAGTCCTCAGTTCACTTCTTGGAACGAACATCAGCATAGGTCCAAGCCCTCTCGCTTGGAGGGATATGCAAACAAACATCCTGATAGGGGTAAACTCGCACGCTACCGAGCATTCAACCGAGCACATGCATGCTTAGTTGAATGGTGAGATGCGACCCCCCCTTCATTTCGTGCTCGGCAAGCCTGCCACCGCGTACCGGATATGTTGGCGATGTTACAGAGACGCTGCACCTTGGTTTCTGTGCGCAATGCGACCCCGCCGACCAAAACTACACGTGCCCAACTGAAGACATTCCCGGTGGTTGTGCAGCAGCTCTTGAGGCTGTTGCTGGCTGAAATCCATCCTGAGCTGTTGCAACACGGCTAACGCGGGCACGTCCCTATGCACAGCAAATAGCTGTTCCAAGCCAACAGCGGCGTCCATGTCACCGACAAGGCTCTAAACGTCTTATCTGTTCTTATGTTTAATTAAGTTTATGTATGTTATACTTTGCGCAACCTTGTAATTTGACTTTACTCTGAAAAAGGTGCTGTATGCGTTGCGCTACGGAATCCGCGCCCGTTTGCTTGCGCAAACTGCCGCTTCGCCAAACGCTTCCTCTTCCCGCGGTCGTTTCAAGCGCCCAGTCTTGCAAGCCACGTTGTTTGCTTTCTGTGCTTTCAATTACAGCAAAGCAGGCATCCCATTGTTCGGGCTGCATGCCGCGTGCGCCTGTGGCCAGCATGCCTTCCTGCGATTCGCGCTGGCGCACCGCGGTGTTTCTTCTAAGAAAATTTATATACAATTGTACACGCGCATTTTGCGAATCGCACGCGCGCATCCGCGCGTTAAAATTCGGGACTGTCTTTGGGCCATTTTGTACGGTCTGTTTATTCGGCAGAGTACGACCCCTCACATTTCTGCGAGGGGCTGCTTAACCATGAGTTATGCATTCAATTGTGTAAAGGGAATTCTTATTGAGTTGCAGCATAAGGCTCCATGGAAAGGACGGCCAAGACCTCGAGGCGAGACGGACGGCCGAGACCCCTCGGGCCGGCCGAGACCTCGGGCTGAGACCTCGGGCCGGGCTGAGACCTTGGGCGTCTATGAAATAAGTTTGCCCTGGTGACTGATTACATAGCTAGGCAGGTGCATCGTTATGCGAACTTCTCTACTGACGCATCGCGTGGAGCGCCTTGGCAAGCAAACGCCGGTCACCTAACGTCGACGCTCGCGTAGGACCTGTCGAAATGTCGTCGTAACCAGGGCACTCCATGACGACATGATACTCATCTTGAAACCCGATCCACCCTCACCCTACCAATGAGACTGTTGACCTCAATCACCCAACAGCACAAACGAAAATGAATTAAGATCCTATGATGCCGGGAAGGGATGTAAATTCCAAGGTGGCGTGAGCACGCCATTCATTGCACGTAAAGACACATTTTCAGCCCCGGTTGAGATGTCAGAAATGAAGTCCCGAGGATCCTCAAATTTGACTGACTGGGAAAACACGTCCCCTTGCGGAACGGAGGTGCTTGAAAAGCATCCATTTATGGGGTGACGAGGCAATGATGTTAATCTCTCCCCCTGCACCAAGCGAGTCGCACACTTCAAACATTCCGCCGGAGTTTTGCCAGGCCTGCATGACTCGAGCCGCTTTATGGCCTTGACCACCAGGGTTCTTCACCAGGGTACCCAAAAATTTCGGCCGTGTCCGAAATCCTCTGCATAATCTTTCGGGGCCCTCCCCGAAAAATTTCCTGTCAGCCAGAGAGTGTTTTCGGGTACCCCGAATCTGTCTGAAGCGGTTTTCGGGGTACAAATTAGCTGGATTCTACCGTTATATGCTAGGGCGGCTGAACTAACAGATGTTTTGATTTTATTTTGGTACATAGCGCCTGGGAGAAATATTTTAGCAAGGATTTTACCCAAAACCAAGGAGGCGTCGCTCCTCATCCATCTCTGCAGCAATCGCCTCCACCACACCTGCCACATCATCATCTGTCTCCTCAGACGGGTACACCTCATCACTTGCCACACTCTCGACCTCCTCGTTATCAGAAGGATAATAGGCCTCAGCAATTTCACTGCCCACACTGCCCTCATCATCACTCTCGTCAGGCAGAACACAGTCGCCCACCTTGGCAATACGGTGCAGGAGCCCATCCGGGTTCTTTTGCAACATACTCCTCAGCAGCTTTAATCACAAGGGGTTTGCATTTCATATCCACGGTTGGACCGAGTAATCCAACACGCAGAAGGGAATCAATGGACGGGACAGACAACCGGTTACGCAGCCTGTTCTTGATAATGCGGTGGACACTAAAGCCACGCTCGACACACGCTGTTTGAGTGGAAAGGTGATAGCGCGTAATAGCGGCGAGAGCCGACAGGTTACAGGACGGATTCGCTCTGTCAAGGACTGGGCTCTGTTCTAAGGAGCGTCAGAAGCGTAGACTTCTAGTATCTCTCTCACTGGTGTATCGTTGGTTTGATGTCTAATCCCAGGCTTCCTCCCGAGTATAAATACTCGTTGCTTAGGAGGCCGTAACAACTTCTGTTGTACGATGTCTCTTCAGATCTACATTGGTTGCTCGAACCGATGAGTCCGTAGGTATCTGAAGTGCGTGTCATTCCTTGGTAAGGAAGCACGTCTGAACTCTTAAGATATCCGTAGACTGTTCGTTCAGTCTTATCAAGTCGTGCCTTAATCACGCAGCGATTAAGTTCTGTAACGCTCTAACGCGCTACAACAGAAGGACACAAGCGACATACGCCAACTGAATCAAGCGTGGAAAGAAGTGGACCCACTGACGCATTCCAGCCCAGGCCCGCTCCCAGGAGGTGCGGCCCAGCTCCAGCTGCAAGGCCATCTTAGACTTCATAACTGAAAACTCTTTCTGCAAAACGTCAAGTTCGCTGACATCGAAGGCAAACAGGCGGTTAGAGCTTGCCGAGTGGCAAAAGTGTGCTAGCAACTTCACGAACTCCTTACGGCCATAGCCACGCCGCTCTTCCTCAGACATCCTCACATATGTAGCAGGATCAAAAATACGAAAGCCCTTCAGAAAGCTCAGTGTCTCCAAAACGTGCATCCAAATGCTTCAAAATGAAACCCACAAACCGACAAGCAACCGACAGCTGCTGACAAATGCTACAGCCACCAATCGCGTGGCCTTGCTTATTTTGCCGGTTTGCTGCCACCAGGGATACTTCTCCGCAAAGGCCCAATGTCAGAGACAGACGCCTCTGGTAGCTTGCCTGACAAGTCGACCACCTCAGGTGCAGCCTGAGCAGGCGGGGGTTGAGCCACCATTGGCTGCCCAGATGCTGCTGCAGTGTATAACAGCGATTGCTGGTTAGTTTTCTGACTACATTCATAATAACGATGCAAGACTGTCGGTCGACAAAACGTTTGAAATTTGCAGCGACCTTATCGAAACTTACAGTAAATGTTCACTGAAAAATGTTCAGCAGCTTTGCCATTAGCAGCAGGAGTAGAAGTGACTGGGGATTTCTCTGCATACGAAAACTGCCCCTAGGTAAGAGCAGTCACACGAGCCGCGGTACCCTCCATCGCTGTGGGAATCGAACCCACAACAGCCACCAGGTGTCGGATGAAAATAAGTTCATCCTATCCATGCCCAGCACATCCTTCACCGCCGCCCACTCCATGCACATCACCCCCGCAATGCCTGTACCTCTGGCGCAACCCCAACCGTGTGTGGGGCCCTTCCTTTGACAGCACCGCCGGGCCCATATTGTGTACACATCCTAAAACGTTTGCAAGCTGTGGCAGATCTCACCAGTACTGCTCAGCAGTAGCAGTAGCAACAACGCTTGCAACGAAATACCTACCTTCCACGACCGGCACCTGCTCTTCGAGGACGACCTGCACAACGGGGAAGGGAGAGGGGAAAAGCAAAAGCGAGCTCATGTGCTTGCAACTAAGTGCTCACCATGGCTGCCACCGCAGCCCTTTCAGGTGTATGGATGCAAGAAAGAGGATCAGCAACATTCTTGCAGCCCGGCCGGTACTACCACGTGTAGTGGAAGCGGCACAGGAACTCTTGCCGCCGTGCTTGGCGTCGGGACAGGTCCTTCTTGGTTTCAAACCAGATGTTCGGGTGGTGGTCCGTGACCATCATGAAGGTATCCTGTGCGGTCTCAAGGTACAGGCGCCACTCCTGTGTAGGGCATTGAGTACACAGGAGCTCTTGCTCTGTGGTAGTGTAGTAGACTTCGGCAGGTGTGAACTTTTTGCTGGTGTAGGCGACCGGGATGTCCATCCTGCAGCAGCGCACCGCCTGTGCTGTAGATGCTCGTGTCAGTTACGACTTTGAAAAGGGTTTGGTAAGGTCAGGAAGGCGCAACAAGGGGCGTTGACGAGGGCGTTTAATTTTTAATGCCGTCGAATCCTGTCGGCCATGGAAGTCGGCGGATGCTGCCTGAGGGCAACTGACTGGGTTGTTGCTGGGCATGTTCGTGTTGCTCGTGTTGTTGGTATTCTCTTCTAAGTGGCGCGGCGCTGAGTCTGCTGATGTATTATCACGGCGTCCTTGGTTTTGGAGACTGTGCCGGGCCTGATTGTACGGTTCTGGCTTCAACGCCGGCCTGTGACCAGCATCGGTTCCGTGCCGACCATGCTTTCCAGCGTGGTCGCCGTGGTTAATCTTGCGTTGCTTGCGCGGCGGGTCCGCAAATGTTTCGTGGCCGTCTGCGACTTCGCCCGGCAACTCGCCATCCTCAAGGTCGCTACCGTTATCCATCTGTGTTGGATTGACCCATACTAGATGACTCGATTTTCCTCCTTTCTCAACAACACCACTTACTACTAAGTAGGACTACGTCCCGATCACCAGAGTCCAGGGAGGGAGACCAGAGTCCTTGATGCAACGCTTGCATTTTTGCTCGTACAGCCTGGCCGTACACGAAGAGACAGAAACAATGGCAACAACTGGTTGGTCTTGGATTACGGCACTGTAGTACACACATCTACATCTACATGTACATCTACATCCATCCATTCATCGATACATACGTGCTGTACATATAATTATGTATACATATACTATGTCTGTATATAAAATACATGCTATACATATACACATATTTTGCTATTATCTATATGTACATATGCCGTACATGTCATATAGTTTAAGAGCTGTCCGATTATTCCAAACGAACTAAAATTGCCCAAATGCCTTGAAGCCGAGCGCGCCGAGTGCGTTTAGGGTTTCGCTTTGTGGGCAGGAAAGACGCAGACACCCAGCTCCAGGGGGGAGAAGGCACGAAGGTCGAGGAGGCCAAGCCCGGCCACAACAGGACGCGCCGGACTAGAAGGCGGCGAGGAGGCTTTCCTCCCCTTCCCTCCCCGGAATGCCGCCATCCACACGCAGCATTCCTACCGGCGCGGGTGTTCACGTTTTGGAGCTGCTGGCCCATACCTGGGGGCTGCTGGCCCTGGTCATCAGAGCTCCAGGAATGGCCCCCAGGTATGGGGCACCCCCAATGTTACGCATTAAAGGAGTTGTAACGCAACTCCAGGAGGTGTAAAACACACACACACACACATTTACATACATACAAACATACACAGCATTACTACTAGCGAGGAAGGGAAAGCACGAGATAGACTTTGCGCTATTGGCATCTTTTGTCCAAAAGAGCAGCTGCAGGCTTCTTCTGCAGAATGAACAGAGACAGCGACCGCAGCAACAGCCGCCATAAGAAAGAGCTGCAAGTACGACAGGGTCCCAACGGTTCCAGACACGCACCACAAAAATACAGACATACGTAGACGAACACGTAAATGCAACGTGGTTAATGCATGCATGCACGCAAGTACATACCTGTCGTACTCTGCCGTATCACCAGCCCCCGTCGCGATGACGAGCATGTACCGCGGCGGCATACCCTCCCACAGCCGCTGTAGCCGGCTGTCGTACAAGACCAACAATTGATCAAATACGGCATCCGAGTAATCGGGCGTGGCTCTGTAGCCACCGGTTGTCGGACCTGCCGCATCATCCAGTCTGCCGTTCATGGGTGCCGTACATGACCCTGCCGCGTCAGCCGGACATCGACTTGGGTTTATTTTACTTGCCGTTACTGCTACGGCCTCTGCTGCTGCAGCTGCAGTAGCTGTAGCCGGAATCCGTGTCTTCGCTATAATCGTACCAGCCACAAAGAAAGACAACCTGCTTACTCGTCACTGTTTGTTTGTCTGTCTGTCTGTCTGTATGAATGTTCATCGGGAGGACGCAGCCGGCGATTTCGTATTTCTTACCTCCAAAATCCATAGCTCGCTGCGAACGACTAAAGCGAATTTGTAGCTTAGATGCGGCAGGAGCAAAGCGAGTATAGCCTCTAAGCTAGGTTATGTAAGGCAGCCGTATGGCTTGCTGAGATTTCGAATTTACTATTTCAGCTGACAGCTCCATAGTTCCGGCATTCTGCCTACACTATTGGAGCTTATTATTGTTGCTCTCACTCCCCCCCCCACGCCCTCAGTGTCCCTCGTTTATAAGCGGCAGGCTCGGCCCAGTTGGAGACCTGGTGATTAGGCAGTCCCTCGGAGCGCCAGACGCACAGCTATACAGCGATTACCGCACGGCAAATAAGTGCCTTTAGAGTATCGTTGCGCGCTAGGAATGTCGCCTGGCCAGCCCCGCTGGCCAGGGTGCGGTTCGTGCGTCGCTGACGCTTCAGGTTTGCCCTCGGGGCGGGTGACCAGTGGACGCAGTCATTAATGCTGCGTTTAGTTGTCTAGTGCTGTGCGTCAGTTCTTTCGGCCGTGCCGGTGTGGCCGCGCTGGACAGCGCTGCGTGCGCTCAGACCGCGCCGTGTGGCGCTAGACTGCGCTTCGGCGCACACGCGCCCTGGCGCTCCGAGAGCAGCAGTAGTGTAAGGCCCTTGGCAGCCCCGGTTTCGCCTCGTCCTGTCCTATCCGGCACCCCGAACGAAATCGTACAGCAAGCCATGAAGGCTATAGGACATAATCGACAAATGAAGGAGGTCAAAACATGGATCAAAAAATCTTTTCCCGATGCCGTTGACCAAAAAATATTTGGATTTACCCTGATTTTAAGGAGGAGGAAATCCAGATGATGCCTGAAGGGCACCAGGTGAAGAGGTCCACAAACCCGGACGGAAAGAAAGAAACCAAGCCCGGTCACAACAAGGCTGCGGAAACTGCGGCACAGCCCTGGGTGCGGATGAGGATAAGGATAAACAACACAACCGAAAGTCCTAGAAGCTAAAACGACCTTAACCGTTTCCTGACAAAGGAAAAAGTGACAAGCGACACACACACACACACACACACACACACACACACACACACACAACGCAACAGACAAAAGACTCTTCACTAAAACAGAAAGCGTGCGCACGCGCCACAAACTCCTCTTTAGCATTTTATCCCTCTCGTAAGGGAAACGGGGGGTTTTAGATCTCAAGTGGTGTACTGCTATGTGGAGGTTGGTAGGGCGGACGAACGATAATGTCGTACAGATCGAGCGTTACATACCTTCGGAACATGAACACCGCCAGCTCCGTCAGCTGCGTCCACACCAATCCGTACGTACGAGAAGCCGCCTGGCGGCCCGCCGTGGCGACGGCGTCGTCGTCACTCGCCACGGGTACCGCCGCCGTGCTACCAGTCACGAACCTATCTCACACCCCCACACCCCCGATTCGCCCGGGGTGAGTGGGGCGGGAAAAGCGCGGTTAAGGGGAGGGGGAGTTAGGGTTTTAAATGAAGTGAAAGGTTTTGGAGTGACCCTTATACGTCAGGCCAGCGAGGCCCACCGACCCGCGGGTCGGTCCTACCACCGTTATCACGCTTTTAACCTTTGGAAAATTTCTGGACATATTCCTGGGCAGCCCGTACCCTACCTGCCCAGCACGTCATGCCGATCAACCAAGCAGCTTCGTGTGCCGCACTGCGCCGCGAGCACCTCAGCCAGCTTGGGGGCGGAGGTGTGGGGACCGGAGTGACCCCTGCCGTACGAGGGACCTGTTGCGGGGGGCGGGGGAAGAGGGGGGGGGAGATGGTGCGGGAGGCGCGAGAGGGGGTTACAGAAAACAGGGCGCTTTGGAAATCATCAGGTAGCCCATCCAGCTTGGACTTTATTGAACCAATTCCACCCCCTCCCCCTCCTCTCGCGGGCCCCTGCCCTACAAGCCGTCAGCACACGTGCCGTGTTTTATGCTGTTTTGTGCTGTGTGTGTATGTGTGTGTGTCCACCGCACCCTCCCCCCTAACCACCCCAACCTCTCCCCCACCTTGAGCGCGCTCTTGAAGGGTGGTCCCTTAGGGTGCGGGAACAGTACGGCAGTGTCCAGTATACGGCCGTGACACGTCCGCAAGGCGGCCAGGTCGTTCTCAAGCGCGTGACCCACCAACAGACATTCCGATGACACCAGTGTCAGGAAGCGCTCCTTTGGGGGGGGAGTTGGTAGGGTTTTGGTGTGGGGGCCCAGGTCCCGAAACCGGGGGAGGAGGATGGGAAGAGGAATCATCATATACGACAGAAAGAAAAAAGAAAGAGTTAGCAAAGCGGCGAGAGATGTCGACACGCCAAGGGGACGTGTGGCAGTGCGGCAGTGCGTCTAGGCTTTCCAGCCGGGCCTCTTCCCGCGTCCCCACTCACCCGCACATCCTCCAGTCGATTGGTACAGCCCTGCATGATCATACAGTTGTGGCTCATTGAGTATGTCAGCTGGGGTGATCAAACTTGAACTTGAAAGGAGAAAGCGGAGGCACAAGAGAAAGCGGAGGGACAATCTTGAAACACACACATACCCATACACACATACAGACACACACGAGCACCTTTGGTCTACCAGCCCTCCCCCCTGACCTCCAACATCTTTGACGTGATTCCGCTGTACCGCGTGTTGTAATCCAAAATTGGATTATGAGGAAGTACGAGCTCGTCCATCAGTACGGCGCCGCTGGGAAAGCCGGTCTTGCCGCCGCCGGTGCTGCTGCTGCTGCCGCCGCCGCCGCCACCCACAGACCTCCGTCCGCTGCGGCTAAATCCTTTCCCTTCCCCTTCTCCTTGGCCGTCATCATCGTCATCATCATCACCATTATCGTGTTGCTCTATATCACCACTTCTAACGCCGTCAACGCTGCTGATGCAGCCGTTGGCGGCGTGGCCGTTGCGTCTGGCGGCGGCGACGGCGGCGGCAGCAGCAGCGCCCGCCGCCGTGCCCGGCTCCCATCCCGGCCCGGCCACCAAAGTAATCCGCGTGAGTTCAAATCCCGCTTCCGTGATGCACATCTCACAGTCCAACGCAACCATTCGTTCGCTGGCCGTCGGGTCACCTGTACGACGGAGGAATGCTTTTAGGGGACTTTCAAAAATTCAGGGCATCAGGGCATCAACTTATAAGCTAGATTTTCCAACTTACTTTTCAAAGACAGCGACATCCACACAAGCCACGTAAGCAGTTTTGCACCGAACCCGCATCCTGTTTAGGTCCTTATTACCCGAAGGTCGCGTCGCCACAAAGCCCGGAGGACATACAAGCCGCCTCTGCGGGCCTCTCCGCGCGCCGCCGCCACCTTCTTCCTCCCCTCCTCGTTCCTCTCCCCCCGTCCCCTCTTCACCCTCCTCCTCCTCCTCCTCCTCCAAGTACGGCAACGGGTAGTTATGTTGCTTAAGCTCGTCCAATGATGCCACGTAGTGCGAGGGCGGGAAGGGACCTGGAGGCAACTGCACCGACGGCGGCGGTGGCGGCGGCGGCGGAGCCCGACCGCCTTTCCCTCGCCGTTCCGCCGCGGCACCTTTTGGCGGCGCAAGGCTAGCAACCGCCGCCGCCGTCGCCGCCGCTGACCCGCCAGCGGTTGCTTCCTCCTTGTCCTCCTCCCCTCCCCCGTCCTCCGTGCCTTCCACTGCGCCGGCGGCGGCACCGGCGGCGGCGGACGGCGCGGATCTCTTTCGCTTGGCGTTACGTTGACTTAACTTGGTTGTTAGGAGCTCCGTTGTGTTGTGAGCTGAAGGGAGGGCAGGGATACGGGGTCGGGGGGGAAAGGGGGGAGACGGACCACGAAAGGGGGGGGAAAGGGGGGGACAGAGCTGTTCACGGAGTTCAGGAGGGTCTGTCGGGTTTTAGAGGTTTATCTTCTTACTGAAAGGCATGCGAAGTCCGGGGGCGAGGGGAGATATGACAGAGCCCCCATTCCGCCGCAGCAGCCGCAGGGAACCCGTCACCACAGGCTTTGAGTCCTGTAGACCCCCTGTGAGTCCCCCTTTTTCCCGGCCCTCTTTTATGATGTGGGTTTTGGAGGGGACGAGTGAACATTCACGTGTTGTGAGTTACATCGCCTTCAAAGGGATTAAAGCTAAACCGGATTCGACAATAGCTCTGCTAGTTATTTCTGAAGAGCATGGGTTTATATATGTATATAAGGAAAACCTTTTTGTTTATCAGATCCATGCATTGTTGCCCTTGATGACTGAATTACTTACTATGATTTCACAAGTCATGATGCGGTTTCTCATTCTTCCGAGATCGAGACTCCCCCGTTTTTTATCCTGCCCGCGCCAACCGCGCCCCCCGGGGCCCCCTTCCCACAGCCCAAAGCTCAAGCACACCCTCCCCCCGCCCTTTCCCCCCTACCGGGTTTAGCTTGCGGCGAGGTGTGTACGACAGCCGGTCGACCCAGGTTCGACAGAAACGGCAGCAGGTGCTGTGGGTTGGTGGTGGGGTGCGTGGGCGGGGGTGGGCGAGGTAACCGCCAGGGGTGGGGGGGTGGGGGGTGGGGGGCTGGGGAGGTAGGGGGAAAATAAAAACCCAAATCCAAGTCCATTCAACAACGTGCAGTACAGCGAGCAGTGGTTTGGAAGATGGACAAAGGGAATCGGACACGCCGTGGAAACACACACACACACACGCACACACGCGTGCGGGGGTAAAAACACGTCCCAGCAGGGAAAGGGATGTCATGTGCCGAATAAATAAAAACACATTCAGTTTATTTTAATGAAACATTAAGTTTATGAAACAGCACGGTCAGTAACCCCCTGAGTAAGCCCTTCCCCCCGCTTATGCGTGTGCTTTCAACAGCACCAGAAACAGCAGGACGTAGACGCGAGGCCGGCCCCGCTGCGCTGCAGCTGTGTTTCGGCTCCCCGTCAGGGCCAACGACGGTGCTCGTCGCCCTTTCTCAGGGCGAGCTTTGCCCACACAGTGTAACATCCCCTCACCATCAACACCAACATGAACAGTAGCAGCAACAGCTGAAACAACATCAACACGCGCCAAAAGTTCTTGTAAGCGAGCAGCGCTTCCCCCCACTCCAATCAAAGAATGCACATACGTTGCGTGGTTAAGGAACGAAATGCTACAGAAATTAGTAAAGTGCCAAAATCCTAAGATCACTATAGAAGAGCCAACTACCAACCACCAACCAGCATTCTAACCGTTAACCGCCGCCCACCCACCTGCTTTTCCTTCATCATGGCGCTGCTCAAGCCCGAGGCCAGCACCAGCACCACCCCCTGGACCAGCGGCTTGTTCTGCAATGTGGGTTGCCGTACAGGTGCCGTACAGGTGAGCCCCGATAAGGCGGGGGTTACGCCCAAAGGAAGGACGGGCAGCACGTGTCTGTTTACACATGACCAGAAAACACACACGCGACACGCCGTGTACCCGAGATGCGCTCCACCTTTCGACCCACCCACCGCCTCCACCGTTTTCCTCCCCCTCTCCCTCCCCCTCTTCCTCCCCCTCTCCCTCCCCCCCCGTCCTCCCCCCTCACCTTCACAAAGGCCCACCTGGGCGACTCCACCAGGTTGCCCGCGGGGGAGAGCACCCACATCACGAGGGCTTGGACATCGCGTAGCGCGATAGGGTGGGGGGAGGGACCGCCGCCGGGGGCGCCCTTGATCTCCACGCTGGGTGTAGCCTGAGGGCGGCAAGAGGGAGGGGTTGGGAAGACGAGCCACGTGAACGAGTGAAGCTGATGCCACGGAGGACAGACTGATACGAAAAGGGGGCGCAGGGAAGGGGTGTTCAGAGGAACCACTGACGATTTAAGCAGAGACCAGGAGAAGGGAAAAGCGGGGGGAAGAGGGGGGAAGGGTGGTATGAGCAATCGATATGCTGTGCGGTGCGGAGGGAGCAACGTGCAGACAAACAGACAAACGAACAGACAAACAGACAGACAAACTAACAGGCAGACAGACACGCAGACAGACGTGTTGAGAGTTTGAAGGAAATGTGTGCCACCAGATCGACGCAAGACTGTTGTGTCTATTTTCCCACCCCACCCCCCACCCCACCCCACAACTGGCGGCCGAGAGAAATGGCGACGGGGTACACGCCAAACACAGCCAGACGGACAAACAGACAGACAGACAGGTGAACGGACGGAAAGACGAACAGATGGATGGATGGATGATGTTCCGAGTGGGACAAAAAGCCGCATACCCACTTACACGCACACGAGCCCCTGCGCGTCCTTCAATAACCCACCTCCTTATACACCTCCGCCACGTACTTGCCACCCCCTGCCGCCTCCGCTGCTACTGCTGCTAGTGCTGGTGTTGCTACAGCCGGCGATGCATCGATGCCCTCGATTTGGTGTGGAATGAAGGGTCCTTCATGAAGGTATGAAGGGTCCTTCATTAAGGTATGAAATGAGTGTGAATCGCATATAGAATGAAGGCTCCAGGTTCCCAGAGTGTATTGCCCTGATTACCAGCCGCCGCCTCCGCTGCCTGTGCGTCTTGGTGCTTTTGGTCAGGTATTGAAGCAGTTTTCTATAATAGTTCAAAGGTCTGGTGTGTAAAGTGGCGATAACCGTAGCGGTAGTTGATCTGGTTGACCATTTCGAGCGATGGAGGTGAAGATGGATGTAGAATGTTACGATGACAGCTCCTAGGGCGGCACAATGGACGTCGCAACGGCGTTACAGCACCCCTACCTCCTTTGGATGACTTGGGCAATTCGTTGGTGAGTCCCTACCAAGTACCAACCAAATTTCAGCTCTTGGTAGGGGTTTCAGCAGGGGTATGGGGATGTGTCCTAATCAGGTACAGGGAAATATAGCAGCAGCACAGGGCAGGGGGCGGTGCAACAATCCTGCGGCAACCCGCAACCCGTCGATAGGGTTTTCCTCCGCTGCACAACCCCCTGTTGTTCCCATAGCGCTGTTGCACTTTTTTCCCCGCGTTTTCATCCGCCACGCCGCTGCCATGGCGCCGCAATCTTGGAATGGGCGAAATCGTGGCTGTTATGCCACCCAAGAACCTGAATGACGTTGGCGCGAGTCGGCGAGGCGCACGGCTCCGGCCGCACATCTGAAAGACTGGTGTGGCGTCGTCCTCGGGCGCTCATGCTCATGAGAGGTTGCATGGCTGTTCAACTATGTTGGAAATGTAAACGGCTGCAGTATGAATTACTTACAGCAGTTCGCATCTGGTTCCGGTTCATGAGTCTTTATGATATGTTCTTTTATTTGTCCAAGGAAGTTGTCACTTAGCCGGTAGGGCTCAGGTTGTAGGGCTCAGGTTGTCCCGTAAGGGAGGGAACGAAGAGACGCTGGATCACAGGAGTAACAGTGCCAGAGGGTGAGTTCGAACCAGTATGGCATCGATGCCACGCTTTACAGCGTTATCATGGAGATATAATATTAAGGATAAACCTTGTATGAGGATTTTGGTCGAGGCATTTATGGGTTTAGTTAAAGCGGAGCCTGAACGTCTCCAAATCCGTTTGCAACTGCTTCAGGCTTCAGGCAATCAAGTCGTGACAAAGCATACTTGACATGCCCTGCATGGTAAGGCCAGCCACCACTTTGTACTGGGGGACCAGGCCTTGCGCTCGCTCGCTCGTCCAACGTACGGTGGTTAGGCGGAAAAAACAACAAGCCGGTTCATTCCTTATAGTTTGGAAATCTCAATTATTTCTTTGCTTCGTCAGTTAAATATAACCTATCGCTCGTAATAGTCTTGATTTCCAGCACCAGCTCAGGAACTTCGAAGGCATTGCGGGTTTATAGCTTTTAAAATCAGGCTTTCTATAATAATTATTTGCAAATTGTGAGCTCCTACTGTCCCTCGATCATTTCATATTACCCATCGTGCGCGTATCCTCAGTCTTGATACTGTCTGCCTTCCCAGGGAATGAGCAATTCATAATTAACATACATTGCTGGAGCGTGTACATCAGGCCACAGTATCGTTGTATTGTGAAAGCGCTGGCCTTCGATGGCCGACGTTGATAACCAAGCCGGGCCAGGGCCAAGGTCCTGGGCGGAGGACGTCAAGACATACCGCATGTCACGTGGAAGCAGGAGTTTCAGCACTATCCTGGGTGCAGAGGTTCCAGCCAGGTGAGGCTCAAAGTCAAGGCGCGGCTTTGCCTGCTCGCAAGCGCCCTGTGCAGCCCTTTCCAAAAGCAACTACTGATTTCGAAGTCGCACATCGCATGCATTCGACATAGCGCATGTGCTGTAGAAGTCCAATATTCGCTCCCATCGCGTTACCGTACAGGTACTGTCGCACAAACTATGTGCCCTTCTGCGACACGCGACACCCCCTATTCCCCTACAACGACTTCATTGATGGGAAAGGTACGCCCTTCCCGTACCTTACACACACAACCCCTAAAAAATCCACTACGCTAATCCACGTAACACGACCAGCATGTGGCACACCGAACAATCGCAGAGAGCATAAGAAATTATCTACAACCATTTGTTACTTCTACGGTATCTATAATAATTGTTGAACAATTGCAGGTTCTGTTCGAATAGACCCAACCATCACGGCTGACCGGTACACTCGCCACGGCTGGGGTGACACCTCCCTGCTCAAAGAGGAAGGGGAGCCGGGGCCCGCACGAAGACGAACCATTAGCGCCCATGTGCAGGGGAAGGCACGGCCGCCGTCACCCCACGGCGCGGATGGCCGTACCAATCTGACAGGCGTCTTGCAGGTACACGCGTGTGTCTGTATGTGTGTGTGTGCGCGCCTGTTTGTGTGTCTGTATGTGTGTTTGTGTGCCAGTGGCATGGACAGCTAGAAGGGTAATGCAGTGTTGCGTGCATGTCTTTGCGTCCTTCACGCATTCGCTGTCTCTTTGGTTGTTGATGCCGGGTTGTGGTCTCCTCTGTGTTCCGCAGCACGTTTTGTGTCATGTCCTGTACGACCATGACCACCATCACCATCAACACCATCCTTCCCTTCCTTCCCTCCCTCTCGCCCCCTTTTTCCCGCTCAGATGACCGAGGCGGGCGGTGTGGACACCTGGATAGGCAACCCCCTCGTACACCCCAGCGCGGGCAAGAGGGTCGTACGACCTCCCGCGGACCCTAAGGGTCGCCGAGACCTCTTTGACGTCATCCACTGCCGTGCCCCGGGTGAGTGAGTGAGTGAGGCTGGGGGGGGGGTAGACCGGAGGGGGGGGAGAAAGGTGAACCAGGAACGGGGGTGTAGTGGGGGTAGTAGTGGCGTGCACGGCGGGGCGGGCAGTGGGGGAGAGAGATGTTGTCCTGGAGATGACGGGGAGCTGGGTGGCACACATTGTGGGGAGCGGAGAGAGGGGGAGGAGTGGGGGAGGGAGGAAGGGGTATCTACCAACGTGCAAAATAGCCAAGGCATCATTCAACTGCCGAGGCGTCCAGATGTGATGACGTAATTTCGATTACGTAGTTCGTCCAACGGAGAGGAAAGCTTGCGTTTTAGGTTAGGGAGAGCGGTGGGGAGGGTGCGGTTCTCCACCCGCCATTGCAGCTCCTATAAGTGCCTCCTCCTCCTCCTCCCTTCCCTCCTCCTCCTACTCCTTCGCCACTGCTGCTGCCATCGCGGACACCAACCCCTCTTGGCTCCCCCCTCGTCCTTGTCTCTCCAGGAGCGCCCTCGGACGACGCCTGGCTGGGGCACAAGCTGATCGACCCCGCAAGAGGTCGTGTGGTACCCCCCGGCCCTGAGCAGTTGCGGGGACGTGCTGACCTTCGGGACATCTTCTCAATGAGCATTCTCACCGACCCGAGGTGCGGCCGCAGGGGGCGAACTGCTGCTGTTACTGCTGCTGCTGTTACTGCTGCTGCTGCTGCTGCTGTTACTGCGGAGGGGGGTTTGATGCGTTGCTGGGTTTTGGTGTTTTATTGACCCATGGGTCCGAGGGTTTTATCAACGTGGTGGCGTAAGCTTTCCGTCTGTTTGTCTATTTGTCTGTCCATCCGAGCGTCCATGCATCGATCCTTTTTATACAGGTCACACCGCATCACATCACATCATATCACGTCGTATATCACTTCGCATCGCATCATGCTCTTTGCGTTGGACGTGTAACTCACGTGGCTCCCTAAACGCTGCCTGGGTCCCTCGGTAGGAGGCTGGAGCTGCTTCAGAAGGGCGCCGACCCCCTGGGGGATGCTTGGTGTGGCAACAAGTAAGAAGCTTGCGGTGTCCGGTGGCGCTGTGTTGGGCGAGGGGGAGGGGGGCAGGTTGAGAAAACACAGGAAGATGCAGTGGGTGGTGGGAAACAGGAAGCGCTGAGATGAAGAGATTGGGTTCAGGGACTTGTGTGTACCGAACAGCACCAACAGCTAGGTTTAATCATTGGCCATCATCACCACCACCGCCACCACCATCATCACCACCACCGCCACCACCGCGCGCACCGCCTCAAGAGCACCTTCTAGCACTTTAGGGGTGCGCATCCAGCACCAACTCTGGCTACCAACTACCAACTGCTAACAACCAACTGCCACCGGACATTGTCCACCATGTCATATGTGTATTCCATTACACAGCCAGCATAATCGTCTTTCCTTCCCTTCCCGGGGGGAGCCGCAATCCCGCACAATCCCGTTCTAATCCCGCACAATCCCGTTCTAATCCCTCCCTCCCTTTCCTCCCCCCGGCAACTCCCCTTCAGGCTCATAGACCCCGCTAAAGGACGCCGCGCGCTCCACAGCAGCCCCGCAGCAGTTCAAGTTCTACACGGCTCCACTTTCCGGCCCGAAGCTTTCGACAAAGCCGTACCGCCGCCGTACTGCGACCTGCCCCCACGTCAGCACCACTACGCGCCGCCGCCAGCCCAAGACGCCACCGCGGCTGCCGTCATCTCCGGGCAGGCTCCCCCCATCGACGATCTGGGCCCTATGGGCAAGAAAACCTTCCCTGAACTGCCAGCTCCCAACCGATTTGACGGACGGCGAGATCTGTACGCGCACATGACGTACAAACCGTTGACGGGCGACGAGCAGGCCAAGTACCGGCGCGCATTTGACGACACTGGTATCCACGGTCGGCGGGTTGTGCCGGTACCCGGTTCCGACGACCCCGCGAAGGGCCCTGACATGTTGCAATGGAAGCCGGAAGCGCGTGTGGCCCAGTTTGTGCCTCGAGGGGGACTGGCGCAGGAGGGCCGAATCAAGGCTAGCAAGCTGCGAGGAGCCAAGGGGCGATGAGAGTTCGGTGTGGGGTGTGGGGGAGTTGGGGTGGAACGGGGGGGTTTGGAGGACAGACAGCAACGGATGTTGTCTGTGGCGTGCGCATAGAAAGGAGGAGGGGAGGAGGAAGGGGGCTGCAGCACGGCGATGTGTGGCGTTTCGGGTCATAGGATTTGCTTGCATGTCCGAGCAAGGCGGGGCGGGGAGAGAGCGGGGAGAGAGCGGGTCGGAAAACGCTGTGGGGGTTGCGGCCCCTGGCTACCCCCAGGGGATCGATTTCCTCCCTCTTTTTCCCCCCATTTCTCTCCTTCACTTCCCCCAACCTCTCTCTCTTTCTCGCACACTCACTCTTTTCTCTACCTCTTTTCTCTCTCCCTTGCTTGGGGGGAAAGGGGGGATAAGTAGCTTTTGGGCTTTTGGGGAGCGGCAGGTTTGCATGTCAGGTTTGTCATACGTGTTCAAGGCGTGTACGGCGTTGCGTCACGTGTGTGTGGGGGGGGAGGGGGTGGAAAAGAGGGTTACGGTGCAGGTTTGAACATGTGGTTTTGGTGTGTGAGCCTGTGGAGGCCGTTCATCTGTTTACCCATCTGTTTGTCTGTCTGTTGGTCCACCTAATCACCATCGCGTTATTATTTATCTGGCCGTATCTGCTGCGGGGTTTGAAGTGATCGAGAGGTTGGCAGTTGGCAGTTGGCGGCAGCAGGTCGACTGGAGGTTATGCTTGTACGCACGGACGTATCCGCGAGATTTGCATGCTTGTGAGAAAAAAAAGGTCGGAAAGGGGTTTTCCTTGGTACGCATGCATGTATGGATGTACGCATGTATGGATGTATGGATGTCCAAAAGCCCTGAGTGCCAGGGTGATGGCAGGATGCCGCTTTATGTCACGGTTATTTATGCGGGTTGCGGACAAGTTGTGTGGAGTAACAGAGTAGTCAGGATTGGCAGATGGGAAGGTTAGCTCGTTAGCATTATCACAGCACTTAACTTGGATAGGTACTGCTTTCTTTGGGAATGGCTCTTTCGGCAGTTGTGTCGGCAGTTGCTCACCCCTTAGCGGACTTCATCAACGTTACCTAGGAAACGCATGTATGCGCCTCGATGGTTAGTACTCTCGTATGACATCATACATCTGACTTGCACATTTGGGTATCGGTAACTTATTTCTGGAGTACGTAGCTAGTAGCTACACATGGCAGGCGATAACCGGAACTAATTATTCGTTCTTTGCGCACTTTGAAAAGTCAAAATGCGAACAAGCTTTTTTGACCCAGATGGGCATCATGATCAGGGTTGGTCATTGTGATGGTGGGTACATCGTCTTTCACCGCATCCTTGAGAGCAGCAGAAACCTACACGCGTACTGTGCAGCAGCACTTTTGAGAGCGAGGAGAGGCCCTGTGAGACCTTCCTGTCCCTATGTATATGTGATGAAACTGGGGTGCAACTGTAACAAAGCTTGCAGTTGGCAAGCAGTTGCGAAAAAGGAAATTATCCAACGATAAAGGTGGTATTGATAAATACCGTTTGGTATTGGAAGATTATGAATAGTTCTTGGATGTACCGTTGGTACGATACCGTTGGCCCGGTGAGCCAAGGGCCGCCTTAGCGGCGTTACATTCCCCCCCTCTTGAATGCGAACCCGTCCTCGGGGCGCCTTGAGTGAGGTGGATAATTAGGGTAGCGGTACGCCTTTTGCGTACAGTTTTCCATGGTAAGCGCGGATTGCCTCTGGGCATCCTTGGTTGCAGTCCTTTGCGGACTCCCAGGAGTCGTACTCGGGGCCCAGTTTGTGCCACCTGACGAGGTACTCCGTGGTGATGCGGCGCCTGCTGCGAGACTGCCGGTGGGCGTGGATCTCGTCCACGTACCACAAGGGTTCGCCCTCAGCTGCGGGAATCGCAGGTGGGGGTGGCGCGTTGCTGCCAGCCTTGTAGGCTTTGAGTTTAGAGACGTGGAATACGTCGTGCATGCGCAAGTGCGCCGGGAGCTGTAGTCGAACCGCGGCTTCGCCCACCTTGGCAGTGATGGGGAAGGGGCCGATGTAGCGTGGCATGAACTTGCCAAGGCCTTTCGTGTTGGGTGCCCGGAACGTGAAGTTCTTGGTGCTCAGCAGGACTTGCTGTCCAACCTCAAACTGGGCTTCGCGGCGCGTTTTGTCCGCGTATTTGGCT
>NW_003307545.1:534653-536091 GCF_000143455.1 Volvox carteri f. nagariensis | reverse complement strand
TGTAGTAGCGCGGTGTTTTCAGTCAGAGGTTCTAGTGCAGAACACTTGGACTTTTCCTGGCAGGGGTCGAGCCATGCTTGAAACTCGCCGCTGCAGTTTGGGGACCTTGTGCGACCACCTCCGGGTTTAGGTTCGGAGAAGATACTGGAGTTTTTTGTAAACTCTTTGAGTAGGGTCCAACCGCGTGTTTGAAATTCCTTTTCTAGGTGGGCGCACTTGGGCACCAAAATAACCGCACTAGTTGTGTCCGGAGTGCGCTGTTTAAAAGTGCTGTAGTTATTCAGCCACGGAATCGCGCGATCGGCTGGTGCGTTGCACCAGATATGCTGTCCACTAAGATTATGCGAAGTGAACGAGTCTGGACAGGCAAAGATAGGACAGAGGGAATTGTCGCTTCGCACGTTACAAGATGCGTCGATCGCGAACACCCGACCCGAGGCCTTCTGCAGACGCAAAAATACTGAGCGAAGTACGCAGTGGCTGCAGTCCACCGTTGGTGGATTCCGGGTTGGTTCCTCTATGTCCATTGGCTCCCCACACGAGCTGCCTGAGGCTACGGCGTGGGCAATTTCCTAGGCATCCGCTTTTTTGCGGTCCTCGTTGTTGTAACGCGGCCGTTTGCCGCATAGGTGGCCCTTGCCGAAGGGCTCTCCGCAGTGGTAGCAGATATTCTTTTCCTTCGCCATCTCGCGGACCCAAGTCGGCAGTTCCAAGTTGCCGCCTCGGCCGCGTCCGCCAGAGGCGCCACCGCGACCGCCAGCTCGACCGCCACCGCGACTGCCATAGCGGCTACCTCGGTGGTCGGTGCGGTTGCCGGATCCACCCCGTTGGGTGTGGTTGCCGCGGCCGCCATTCTGTCGGGGATGGGCAGGGGCATCGTTAGTGCCTAGAAAGTTAAGTCGCGCCGTTTGCGCCTTGCCCGCCTCGTGGCGCGTTTGTGCACCTTGGGCGTAGTTAACTAAAGCATCGAATGCAAACCAGTTATTGCCGTTGGCATCCGTGGCGCATTCCCGCCGCAGTTGCGGTGGCATACCGTGAATAAGCCAAGTGCACAAGTCAATTTGAGACATGTTAGGGTCGCCGCGCGTAATTTCG
The DNA here is from genome assembly GCF_000143455.1 of Volvox carteri f. nagariensis. Taxonomy (NCBI): domain Eukaryota; kingdom Viridiplantae; phylum Chlorophyta; class Chlorophyceae; order Chlamydomonadales; family Volvocaceae; genus Volvox; species Volvox carteri. The sequence goes on along the minus strand of NW_003307545.1, from coordinate 534,996 downwards.
CGGAACCGTTGCACGTAATTCGGTATGGACTCGCCGGGCTTCATTGCGTGTGCACCGGCGTGAAGTTGCGTTCGTACGTGGTGAGGGGTGCAACGGTGCACGTCACCGAAAAGCAACAAGAAGTCGGCACGCATGCTCTGGATTGTGAGCGTGGAGCCTTGGCGTGCGACTAAGTCGTGGTACCACTCGGCGGCTTTGCCCGTAACGTTGTATCGCATGCCCAGTATGGGATCGCTGCCCGTTTGCGTCATGAAATCAACGACAGTATCAAACCAGATTTCAGGTTTTGTTACCGAGGAATTGGGCACTCCTGTGAAGCAAGGAGGCGGCCTAAAGTTCTTAA
>NW_003307545.1:529463-534603 GCF_000143455.1 Volvox carteri f. nagariensis | reverse complement strand
TTAGGAAGCCTAGTGCGGAGCGATAGTCTTGCTCTTCGCAGAATTGTCTGACTTTGTCAAACATGCGCGACGGCGGTGTTATGCCCCTACGCTGGGCGCGTCTCACGTACTTTTCGTACATGTCCTGGACCTTTTGTACCAGTTTTTGCGCTTTTGACGGGCTCACCTGGCGCAGCTGGTAGCGCTCATGGTCGGCCTCCGCCGACTGGGTGCGTTGAGGGTTCCTGGGACTGGCCATGAGGGCTAAATAGAAAATGTTTGAAGAAACTGAGATGTAGGTGCGGAAGCGTTGGAGTACTCGACTCCGAGGTCTTTTGACCGGTTGGTCTAAGATACCAAAGTTGTAACAAAGCTTGCAGTTGGCAAGCAGTTGCGAAAAAGGAAATTATCCAACGATAAAGGTGGTATTGATAAATACCGTTTGGTATTGGAAGATTATGAATAGTTCTTGGATGTACCGTTGGTACGATACCGTTGGCCCGGTGAGCCAAGGGCCGCCTTAGCGGCGTTACAGCAACACGGGCCGGCGTCCCAATCTGGAGGCCCTATGTCTTATGCGACTAATGAATTTGAAATTTGACGTTTTGAGCTCGGTTGAGGACAATGCGGGATTGTGAGCCCTGTCCTCTTTCCTCCCACCGCCATCGTCCCCATTTCCCCCAGCTCCCGATGCTGCATTACAGTGGAGGGCTTGCGCTTGCGACCGCATTATTTAGAAGGATTTTCCGTGCCCTCCACATATACAGTCGTAAACGCGATAGGTAATAGGCGAGCTGGGTGAACCTTCGCGCATCTCCAGCCTGGTTGGCCAACCGGAAACTAACCACCAAGGAAGCCTGGACACAGCATGACTGCACCTGTTTAGGTTTTATTAAATTCGTAGACAACACGGATGGAGAGTATTAACTGTTATGTACTGGGGTATCAAAATATATGGACTCAAAACAGAATCTTCTACAAGCTAGAATTGTCGCAGCAACCGACTAGTTAGAAGTCTTGAGCAAAGTCGAACGTTTTTGATCGAAGATTCTTTTGCTCGCATATCGTCTTTTTTGCTATACTTACTACAGTTTACAAGTATAAAACTGTGCTGTTAAACTTATGAACTGCCCACGAGTGGCATTCCTTGCCATCGCGCTCTTATGCATAGCGGATTGCTGCTTTGGTTGGCTCAGAGGAGATTGGCTCGGTGATGGCCATGCATTTCGCACGCGACTAAGGCCAGAGTTTTCCTGGAGGCAGCGTATACCCCGCTTCAGCATCACAGGGAACAATGCCTTGGAGCCAAACGCAATTACGCATATTATTCAAAATACATATAACTTCACTCTACCGCCGGTCCAACTGCGGAGAAGCCTGGCTTACATGGGCGCTGCGTCGAGGCTGCGGCGGGCGGTACAAAAGCTCGCACATGGATCACATCCGATGATAAAGATAGCCGTTATTGGGGGCAGGTAAGATGAGGGACACGGCTGCCCGCGTCGTTCATACTGCTGGCCGCAAACTGCTTGTACGGTCACCACGGCTTGGATGCTCTTCTACCAAGTGGTGATCGATCGCACATGACAGCTTATCCCGGCTGGCCCGCGGCTACCCTAAATCCCTTTTAACCCCGCTGATAAACTCCCTCCCTTCCTCCTTTCCCCATTCCTTCCACGCATTTCGGTTTCACATTGCCTTTTACTCAATCCCCAAACGCCAACAGCATTAGCTTTGGCGAGTTTGCAAGCAAGAAAGGCGAGACAGACTGGTTCAGCATCTTCGCCAAATGGCTGGTACGGCAGCCATGTGAATCGCGTGGGTTGGGAGTTGAGAGTTAGTTGGTGGCGGTTGGGTTGAGAAATGGCGCAGCACATGTGCTATGGGCGCCGATCCCCTCTTGCGCTCTTGGCCTGTTGGTGCTCCTGCAGCCCCTCAAACCAGCTGGATCTGTCTCTGTTAGGCTTCTGCATCGGCAGTGGGGACGGCGGTATGTCCCGAATGAGGGGCTGATAGCCTGTTGTTAGGTTCAGGTACCCCGGTCCCTCCGTGCAGACGGTTTTTCCCCCTGTCCCTCCTTCCCTCCTCTCCCCCAAAGGAGAATACAAAATCGTCCTTCACTCCCTACACCCACATTCCCTCCGCCACCCCCCTCCCCAGATATCTGCGTTCCCCCGCGCCAACATCACCGCTCGTAACGGCTGCACTCCGGGTGTTCCCACGCCGTACATGATCATGTGCTTGGAGCTGTCCGTGGATCCAGATGTGGATCTCGTGTTCATGGAGTACACGCTCAAGTGAGTGGGGGGAGAGAGGGCGAGGGGGGAGGGGCATTGGAGGGAGCGGGAGGGGGATTGGAGGGAGCGGGAGGGGGAGGGGGGGTGGGAAGAGCGAGTGGAGGGGAAGGAAGAGGGAAGAGGGGAGAGAGACGGGAGGGAAGAATGAGGGGAGGGGAGGGGAGGGGAGCAGGAAGAAGATCCCGAAATGAACACCTTTGAAATCTTTAGGAAATGCCCCATTAAGAAATGCCCATAAACGACCCTTTTCTATTAAATTCACAGCCAAAAAGCTGTGAACTTCCCTGCTTTGAATCAACCCAACCTGTACTCGGCCTATGCGCAGTGACGCGCACAGCCTGGGACGCATGGCTGAGGAAGCCAAGTTGGCCGACAACCCCATCGTCAAGAACGCCGAGCGGTTGGTTCGTCGAGTGCTCGAGCTCCCTAACCGCCCTGCCGTAGTCTTCGTACACTCGCCCGTGTGCGGCATGGCCAACTACCCGATTGGGCATCCCAAGAACCCCGAACGGACGCCGTACAGGTATATACGGAGCGCTTTTGAAGCGTGTATCGCATTGTGTGTTTTGTGCGCGGGGGGGGCCCCGAGGGGGAAAGCTGGATGGGTGTTGGGGGCCGGGCCGGGAGTGTTGAGTTTTAGATCTTGCTGCAAGGTATGTATTGTGTATGGGGGGCCGAGTTGCCGGGGGGAGATGGTGCAAGAGGTGATGTCGCAAAGTGCTGTCGCGAGTCTGTTTGTGCGCGTGCTGCTGTGCCGAGATATGTGTGTGCGTATGTATGTGCGTCAAACCGCCACCCGATTCATCTCAAAGTCCCAATGGAAAAAAGCTCCCCGCAGGCTGCCTTTCCCTCCGGTTGGCGGATTTGAATTACCCCACCATATAACGTTTGGATTGACGTCATATATTACCGATTACTCACAGCGCTTTGGGAGTCCACCTAGCCAACCCCTGCCCTCCCTTTCTAAACCTCATTCCATATCATGCGGCGATGCCGTACACGCCATGCAGGAGATTCCCCAAGACTAGCGAGGACATACAAGGCAAGTACGTACGGCGCATGTCTACGGCAGTGTGCGCGATGTGCGATGTGCCCTTGATGTGTGTTTGTTATAACACGGATTGCTGTCCTCTCGCGCTCAGTTCGCTTCCTCCTCGCCCTCCTCTATCTTCCGCCACAACAATAACCCTCTGTAAAGTAGATTAATTACATCGCGCAATTTATCGGAATCGATCCCGGAACTTTGATGGATATTATGCCGCGCTTTCATTTGTCTATTGAGTCTTGCAACATTAGACCGTGGTGATGCTGCCGATGCCGGAGGAGCCGGACCACACTGTGTTGATACCACTGTCTGTCTGTCTGTCTGTCTGTCTGTCTGTGTTTTTACCCTCGTGTGTTCACCCGCAGGCGCCATTTCGCAGTACTACGACGTACAGTACTTGTCTGTACGTACGGCAATGTACCGTCTTGCTGTACACAAGCAGGAGCCCGGGTTTCTTTGGGAGGATATGTTTGTGGGTGAGTGGGTGAGTGGGTGGGTTGTGGCAGCGTGTTGAGACAGCCGTGTTGTGGCTGTTGGTGTTGTGGGACCTGGGGGTCGTGGGGTTCACCTTGCCCCCTTGCTCCCGCCGCTTCCGGGCAGTTCACCCCAGGGCAGTTCTCCGGGGGAGAGGGTCTACGGAGTCCTTTCACCACACAGGTGTTCCTTTTGTCTCAAACGCCCCTCCTCCAACTCCTCCACCTTCTGCCCCCTCCTCCGCCTCCTCCTCATCATCCTCGTCATCATCCTCGTCGTCGTCGTCGTCATCATCATCATCACCATCATCATCACCATCATCATCATCATCATCATCATCTCTGCCCCGGCACGTCGCCGATTTACTCGTACGGATTGGTGCAATCTGCCCTTTGATGACGGTGGCGTTAATGACGGTGGCGTTAATGACGGTGGCGTTAATGACGATGGTGATGGTGACGATTATGCTACCGGACAGATCACCACCCGGGGGATCACGGGCACAAGATCTTTGCCGATCTTGCCGTACATCTGATCCAGCAGGTAGCGTTGGGCCTGATGTTGGAGCCGTACAGTCCTGCGGACGAGGAGGCGGTCTCGGAGCCCCTCCCGGAGCCCATGTACGAGGGTGCGTGTACGAACAGGATTGGTAGTACGAACAGGATTGGTCGCTGGCCAACGGGGCTGGCGCATGACCGTTACACAGTAAACATTGGCATTGAAGCTGAAGGTCTGAAGGTTGTCGCTTTGCGCGGTCGGTTGTCGGTTGTTCATTGCCTGTTAAACTGTAGAACCTAGATTGCCTCCGGAAGCCCACAGCTCCAAAACCAACGAAACCAACTAATCCCATATTTCTTCGCCCCCAGGCACATGTCGCCCGCCTGGTCGCTCCCAACAACTCACGCGATATGCTCCCTACCGATATGCTCCCAATAAAATTTTAAACCTTAAAAATCTTCAGGAAAAACTTTGTCTGTGCTAAAATACACGTCCATGCAGGTAACATCGCGCCCAACACCGTCATGTGCAGCGTGGCGGAGTCCTTCCAGTGAGTGGTGCCGTACTCGGCGTCGTACGTGCTGCCGTACACGCGAGCATGGTATGGTATGGCTTATATGGAGTATGTAGTGCGCAGGGTCACTGGCGGCGGCAGCTGGCCGGTCGCAGGGCATGTACCCCCCACCTCACGTCATCATCTCACCTCACCTGGAATCTGTCTGAAACCTGTGGAGTGGTGGTGGTGCGGCACAGTGCCGCTGCAAATGGGCCCTCAACCCGTCCTCACAAAATTTCCGGCTGCAGCCACTTAGTTAAGTCTATCAATTGAGCCCTCCCCCCTCCCCCC
>NW_003307545.1:482434-529412 GCF_000143455.1 Volvox carteri f. nagariensis | reverse complement strand
CTCCTACGTGAACGAGGGCACCGCTGTGAAGCCCAAGCCCGGCTACGTGGCCACCGAGCCCGGCAGCCGGCTGCAGCTGGCGGTGAACACGGACCGCTCGGCGGTGGGCAGTCCGGCGGGGGAGAAGGTGCACGTGTACGTGCACCACCTGAGGAGCTACGAACACATGGGGGTGGCGGAAGTGAGGTGAGGTGAAGAGGAGGTGGGGCGGGAGGGGGGGCCAGGAGGGGGGCCAGGAGGCAGTACAGGAAACGGAGAGGGGGGGAGGTTTAAGACGAGCCACCGGCGAACGGAGCAGATACCAAAGATAGACGAGTAGTCCAGGAGGGGGGGAGGAAGGGGGAGAGTAGCAGGAGCAGTCGGAGTGGCCGGGAACAGAGGAGGGGGAGGGAGGGGAAGGGGAGGGAGCGTGGGAAAAAGGAATCTTCGACAACCTGATATTCCCAAACCAAACCCGTGCCGCCCTCCACGGGCATCCTCTAGAGGCTTCCTCCAGGAATCGTTTCATTATTTTCGACCCTAACCGTCGGGAATTTAAACTTTCTGCTGGCTCGACCCATAGCCCATATTGCCCGTATAAGGAGCTGCTTCCCTATCCCGGCGTTGTCGTCACCCAAGGGCGGTGCAGCTGGTTCGTACAGCTGGTCCGTACAGCTCCAGTTTTGCGTGTTCCCCACCTCTCCCGCCTCAACCTGACTTGCCGCCCCGCCGGCACTTCGTTCCCCCTCCCTCCCATCCCCCTTTCGCTCAGGACATTGGAAGGTGATTTCCTGCGTCATCATCATCATCATCATCCTGTGATCTCCGCTTTCCTTTCCCTCCCCCTTTCCCCCCTCTCCCCCTCCTTCCTTCCCGTCTCAGCTGCATATCGGGCTGCAGCTGCGACCCCACGGAGGTGGATGCTCTGATCCAAGAAGAGGTGTCCCAGGTGTATTTGGTGGGACTGGTGGTGTCGCAGTCCACGGAATGCGTCATCGAAGTCCTGGTAGGTTTGATGGTTTTGAGCTGGTTGGCGGGGGAGAGAGGGTGAAAGGGTGGCTTTAGGAGTGGCTGCTTCTGGTTGACTGTCTCGCAATGGAGTGGGGCTGGCTGGCTACGGCGGGCGGGCATTGCCTGACTGACAGGATGTGTGTCGGGGGGAGGGGGGGAGGGAGGGAGGGTCGGGTGGCACTGGGCAATCTCCAGTCCCCCAACCACTGGAGTGGGGGCCGGCAGCTCATTTCTTCAAATGCTTCTTGCATCATTTGATTTCTCCCCCCTCCCCAGAGTGGATAATGTATTTTTGTGTACGACTAAGCTAGCTGAGTGACTGAGTGAGTTTAGGTAGGCAGGTAGGTGGGTAGATGACGGCATTTGCAACTCCTCCATGGGAAGGAGCGCCATTGCCGCCTCCGTCGCGAATAATATCCCTCTTTGTGACCTGTGTATTGCAGGTGTTGAATCGGACCAGTAGCGGCGAGCATAAGTTCAAGGTGGGTTTAGGGAGGGCTCAGTGTTAGCGGAACTGCTGTGTGCCACGCACATGCACACCCACGGACAGGCGCTGACGAAAGGGGCCAGCACTTCCGGTGGTTTTCTAGGTCCCACGAATACTGTATGTATGTATGTATGTTGAGTCCTTGCTGTGTGTCCTACCAGGTTGCCACGGCCCCCTTCTTGTCCTGATACTGCTGCTGCTGCTGCTGCTAGCCTACGTGCCCTACAGTGTCTTGTTGTTCTTTGGCTGCTGTTGCTTACTGCTGTTGCTGTTACCCGCACCATCATGCAAACAAAGTGGCGTTGTTGCATGACACCATTGCCGCTCACAATGCTGCTGGCGGTTGTCGTGTTGTTGTTATTGATATTGTTGTTGATGTTCATGATTTTATGCTGTTGCTGTCGGGGGCCCTCATCAGGTATCGGGTGTGGTGGTGGCGGAGACGGCGGGCAAGCAGAAAGGCATCGCAGGCCTCGACGCCGCACATGACCAACACTTTGGGCTGCGCCAACACCTGGATGAAAACGAAGGCGTGGAGGTGGTGAGTCTTTTCCAAGTTAAGCCATCGCGGCTTTTGTGTATTGCTAGCACAGTCATGCACAATGGATCTGCAGTTGATGAGCATTGTTGACTTCTTGATGTGAGGTGCGGGGTAATGCGTCTCTTGCTGTTGCAGGTGACCTTGACCTCAGCTCAGATGCGAACGGCAGACCGATGACTACATATAGATGAGCGACTGCTTTTGTCAACAGTAGACGGTCGATCACCGCTAGCAGCGATGATCAGACTTTTGGAAGCCAGATAGTCAGCGCTCTCCTGCCGGGCTTCTTCCGTAGACTGTCACCTGGATAATGCACGTGCCCCATGCTCTTCGTGAAGCGGCAATCGGAGCGATAATGCCTTTTAGGCATGTGGACCATGCCGTGCACACGGTCACCTTGCGCTGCCTTGACATAATGCGACATGGTGTGTCACGTCATGTCATACCATGTCATGCATTAACGGGGTTGCATCGACCCAATGCATAACCCAAACCGTGTCGACTCGCTGCCGATGGCATCTTGGCCGAGGTCTACAAATGTGATGCCGTACTTCTCCTTGCCTTCGCCACGTCTGATATCTTTATTTGGCTGGCAGCGATGGAGCGTGTGAAATCTGTTATTCTTTTGTTTGAGTGTACACGCATGACCACTACAGGAGAACCCTCTGACCTATGGGACGGCTGAGAATATAGCTATGCAAGCATGCGTGAGCATCAACTGCTCAAGGGCGGCATCTTCTTTCGGGAAGAGGGCACGGGGCCAATGGAGCCCGTTCCAGCGGTAGACAGACTCCCCGCAAACTAGTTTTACACGACAGTTCGAATTATTTTTGGACGTGGCTCACGAGCTTTCGAGCACTGGCTGGCCCGAGTGCTTCTGTAGGGTGGGGGACTATATGCTTCATATTGAGCTGAGTGAAATGATATCGACAACTCGTGCCAGGAGGGCACCTGTTATTTTGTTTGGACTGTGGAGTGTGGGGAGGCGCGGGGTTAAGTCCTGGCTGGGACCAGGAGGCGCGCCGGCGGGGCCATCATCGGCGTTCGTATGGTGTGAGGGTTTTCAGTCAGGATAGCACCATTCGTCCTTAGCCCTGCCCTGCCCTGTACGGTAGGCTACTCGCCATATGTATGGTATGTGGTTTATTTATATTTTTTATGTGGTTTACTCGATGTCATTTCTCCGTCTCCTGAAAGCGGGAGTATTGAGTTAATCATACAACGTTACCCATTTTTATACGCCTGAGCGTTAGCCCGTGGGTAAATCGTTCGGACGCAATGGCATACAGAGCGAGGCTGACATTTATACTTTGGAAAGTGGAGGGTTAGACATCTGTAAGAATAAGCCCAGTGGTGCCACACTGACAGATGCACCCCAGCAGCCATAAACGCGTTTGCTTGCTATGCGGAGATGAGGGATATACATGATACACAGTTGTGTATGCGCTTCGAATTCCCGACAAGAATTACAGTCATACAGTCCTACACTCCTTTCTCCTTACACTGCCTTTGTCTGCAGTGGCGGCAGATCCAAACGCCCATGTCCGATGTGAAGAAGGGACTCACCTAAGCGGCGAGGTTAGATACCTGTATCGCAGGTATGCCACCTGCTCCCCTCTGAAATCTCCATTCTGAAAACCATTCTGCGCTCAGTAAGCGGTGCTCTCCCCCCCCCCCGGGCCCAGCGCCGTACACCCACCAACCCATTCTAGGTAGCTCTTTAGGGAATCACCTCGTGGATAGCACCCGACCCTATCCAAGCACGTCAGGCCGCTGCATAATCCAATAGCAAAATGCGATAGCGAACGGGTCGTGTTCCCGCCGTTCACTTGGCCTGTGCAGTTGGCTGCACGGCCCGTCAGGCCGTTTTGGGACGTCAATCACTCCACCTCAAGCCATCACCATTTCCCCCTTCCTCTGTGTGAAACAGGGGGGTATATCTTCACCCGTGGCAGCTACCCTGCGAAGCCCTGCTTTCCCCGGTATTTCGGGGCACCCTCATCCAGTCACACTAGTCAACTTCTCAGTGGATTGCTCAGGTTCCGCACCCACCACCAGCATCCAACAGAATCTGCCGGGTCGACAGCGGCCCAACTCCATTCCCGGTCGGCTCGCAGGTTAACTTTATCCCAGGTCACCACCGTCCATCAACTAGGGGCACAATACCTTCCACCATCGGAAGGATTTTGGGGCAATGGTCGTGCGCTACCGGGGGCAATGGTCGTGCGCTACCGGGGGCAATGGTCGTGCGCTACCGGGGGCAATGGTCGTGCGCTACCAGTAGTGCCTAACCCTAGGTGTGATAAAAGACTCACCCTGAAAAAGACTCACACGTGGCGCCCGGACGTGCTCTCTGTACTCCCGGCGGTCGGTGCGCTGCTCCGGCTGCACTCTACCAGCCACGCCACGCCACGCCGCGGCACGGCATCCCGTAATACCCTTGTGGACATCCTCTTATGGCTCTGCCTCGGTTATCGTTAGGGCGCCTGACCGCAGCCAGCCATGTATACCCCTCCCACTCCCACTCCCACCCACGCTTGATAAAACAGTAGGTTTCACCACCCCCATCCACCTGGCTGGGGTCCCTTCACACTCAGGGAGACCTCTCAAATGATGCATGAGAGAGATACGCTGACCGTTATAAATTAAAAACGCCTGGAGCGACCGTTACCGTTATGCCGCATCATCAACCGTCGCCCTGGGACCCTGGTCTTGCGACGCGTGTATGATGGATGGAATGGCGCATCACCACGTGCGTGGTCCTGCATGCTGATGTACTTCTACATCAGGAGGAAGGTCATATGCGGGACTGGGGTGGCAATTCTGGCGCCATGGCAGAAGCACAAACAGCGGGGCAACGAAAACGGCAGCAGCAGGAAATGATAATGGTAACAGGAAAAGTCCGAGGCTGCCGGGCCCTTGCTCATTTCCTGTATAGCCCTCCGTCAGTGCTCTGGTTGTCCGTCCCCGCCTGTGCGGCCAGCCTTGGTCAACACCACCTGCGACAACAGGCGGCCACGAGAGAAAGGAAATGGAGGGGGGAAGGGAGGAAGTCCGCACCAAAGTTGTAACGGCGGCAAATGTGAAGGAACCGCCTCCAACGGAACAGATACAGCGGCTGTTCGAGGGCTTTACCTCGATGTGTTTTATGGGATATGCAATGCAGATGATGAAAAGGGCCTATCACCTAATTAAAGTACGTTATTTACAAACATGTGTACATGAAAACACCAATATGTGCTTCTTGTTGTGTACTTCTACAGGAAATATATCACCGTGAGGGAGTAAGCTGGTATGAAGTGCGGGCTGCTGCTGACCCTCAGTTCCGTCTCATTCAGTCCCTGTGCCCCCTCTACCTGGGTCGCATCGCCGTTGTGCTGCCGAAGCCCGAACGGCTGGTTGTCACCGCCCAGCCGCTCCATGATGTCGCTCCCACCCGCCTTCTCAGCCAGCACGAGACCCGAAACCTGCGCAGTAGTGGTAGTGGTGGCCCCGGGGCAGGGAGAACCGCATATGTCTGTACAGAGCCCAGTTTTCATGAGACACACACACACACACAAATTGCGCACAAACGGCGTGCGGCTCTCCTATATAATGTACATCCCCCGATTGCCGCATACTCGCAAGAACACAGGGCGCATAAACACACGCACATGCACATGTACAAGTGCAGTACACAACGAATGACAAGCGGCTGCCGACACGGTCGCGGCTCAATCCCCTAAACCCGTCATAATAATGAAAGCAACGTGCCCTCTTCCAACAAAGGCATGCGACTAACGCTTTGTCTGCTTGCTCGTTTGAGAAGAGCAACGATGCGAAGAGAATGAAGGGAAAGGAAAACAATGCCATGGAGGCGAGAAACTCGAGCAGTATCGCTAGCGAGCAAGCTCAACTACCGGGAGGAAAAGCTCCTGGATGAAACCCAACTACCTATCTGTCTGACCACCCCGCTCCCCCAAACACCCACCCACCTTGAATTTGTGCTCGCCGCTGCTTGTCTTGTCGGTTACCTGCAGCGTACGGCAATATACGGCAATGAACTTGTAGCACACGCTGAGAACAACAAGACCTCCAGCATAGGGCTGGGACAACTGATTGAATTGCTTGACCATCTCCCCCCGTGGCCCCGTACCCAGCAGCCCCTCCGCGAGCTACTCGTGAAGCCAGCAGCGCTCGACTCCGCGCAACCCGCGTCCACAAGAGCTTTTCATCAGACCTCACCCACCTTGACTTCAAGGACACATTCCCGGGACTGTGATACCACCAGCCGAGACATATACACTTGGGACACCCTCTCTTTGATGTGGGCATCAATCTCAACCGGGTCACAGCTGCAACCGGATACGCAGCTGTGGCGGTGAAGCGGGAGACAGCGAGGAGCGGGGAGCGGGGAGAGGAGAACGGGGCGACAGGGTGTGGTGTTTTCTACAAGGCAAGGCGAGATATTAACATGGGTTGCGAGTGGAATTAAATTATTATTCATGATGGTGCTTCCCACTCGTTCCTTCCTCCCGCTCCGTTTCCTGTCTTGGCCCCTGCCCCCTCCCGCCCCACCTCCTCTTCACCTCACCTCACTTCCGCCACCCCCATGTGTTCGTAGCTCCTCAGGTGGTGCACGTACACGTGCACCTTCTCCCCCGCCGGACTGCCCACCGCCGAGCGGTCCGTGTTCACCGCCAGCTGCAGCCGGCTGCCGGGCTCGGTGGCCACGTAGCCGGGCTTGGGCTTCACAGCGGTGCCCTCGTTCACGTAGGTGAAACCCGAGGAGGAGACCACCAGGCGCCTGAGGAGGGGGGGGGAGGGGAGGGGGAGGGGAGGGGGAGGGGAGGGGGAGGGGGAAGGGGAGGGGGGAGGGGGAAAGGGGGAGGCGGAGGGGACATGGCAAGGTATATGGAGAGATTTACCCGCTACCAGCACCCCTGGTGTCCTAAGTTGGCGGAACCTCAGGATGTTCCCCTTCCTCCTCTCGGGCCCCCCCCCACCGCCCCACCTGAATGCGGCTCCCACCAGACACATGGGGCTGCTGGGGGCAGTGTTGCCTGCGGTACGTTGATAGGTCGGGTCAGGTCGCGTCAGGTCAGGGCACGGCTCGTGCGGAAAAGAGCTTTTCGAGGTGCGGAGGTCGCGGCATGTAAGGAAGTTGTGTTAGTTGAGAGATGAACGAGGTCGGTGTTAACATGGTCATACGACAATGTGACCAAGTGCACACCGACAACACAAAAGCAAGTTTTCCCGTACACATTCCCTGTGCACATTATTATAAACCCTCCGTACACGTTCCGTACATTCTCCGTGCACACTCACCCAAGTACATGGGCTCCGGAAGTTGCTCGTTGGCGGCCTCGGCATCGGCAGAACTGTACGGCTCCATCAACAATCCCAGAGTCACTCGCTGGATCAGATGTACGGCAAGATCAGCCATGATCTTATGGCCGTGATCCCCCGGGTGGACGTCTGGTTGGGTTCGGTTGAATTCGGTTGGGGCAGTGGATGTAGAGCAAAACATCGCAATAACGCAGGGAGGAGAAAGAAAAATTGAAATGGAAAAATGGAAAGCCGCCGCGAGGGTAGGGACAAGAAGTTGAAAGCATAGGCCAAATAGCGAAGAAAACTTTGGAATGCTCCCCCAGGGGCGCGTCCATACACGAGGGTTCCATTATGCGGCTCCAATGACGGTGTCCTGGCTGTGGGAGCTCTACTATAATACTGTTGGCATTCAAAGGGCCTTTCCGTTAAGAAGACCTCTCTGGATTGCCCCATGCCCCATCTCCGATATCTGGTGGTGGTGGTGGTGGTGTTACAGGGTGTTATAGCTGTCTGGTGTTGTGTCCTTACTAAACAAGAACGCCCTCTTAGCCACAAGCGACCTACTTCGCCGCCGTATTGATTGGCTTCAATTATTATTAACTACTAGTATGCGCCATAACTCAGCAGCGAGCTCAGCAGCAGCGCTTCCTGGCTCCGTATTTCGAGACTCTCCACTGTTCTATTCCCTTCGCTTCCAAACCCCCGAATCCAAAGCCCTGGATTCATATCACCTGCGCGCCCCCATTCCAAAACGTGTCAATTTCCGTTGAGAGAAAATAACCCAGCATAATCCACTACCTGGATTTGGAAATGGAAGTACAACGCAGCGATATCGATGGACCCATCAACACATCCACTCACCCACATAGGCGTCCTCCCATAAGAAGTTCGGCGTGCTCTTGAATACGGCCAGGCGGTACAGTGCCGTACGCAGCGACAGGTACTGTACGTCATAATACTGTGAGAGCGCACCTGTACGGAGGTAGAAGACCAGGCATGTGAGGTGAATAAAACGTCCCAGTATCAGGCACAATAAAAAGTTAAGTCAGGCAACCCACCACCACCACCACCATATCAGCAGCAATCTACGACATGTCCTGGCCCCCCGGGGTAGCCAATCCCTCACCCCCCCTACAGACACATACCCCACACACATATAACCCCACATACACAGGTACAATTGCGGCTCCCACCTTGCGCGTCTTCTGTGGTCTCGTAAAAGCGCCTACTGAGTGAGGTTAGGTGGGGTAGGATGGATTAGAGGTGAGGTGGGGTGTTGTGAGGTGGGGGCCCGCCATGATATGACGGTGCAAACTGAAAAGAACTAACGGGAACTGACCACACAATGCGTGTTTTGCAGTTTGTTCAGCTGGACCTGATCAAATCGAAACACTGACTGCGATAGTGATGATGGTGAGGTGGTAGTGGTGATAGTGATAGTGACAACGATGGCGAGGCATAGAAAGTGGAGAAACGTCTACAGCTAACCAACCTAATTTTCGGATCATCGTAGCGGAGCTGCATGGGACGCAAGGGCCCCTCCCCCTCCCCCTCCCCCTGCCCCTGCCCCTGCCCCTGCCCCTGTCCCTGTCCCTGTCCCTGTCCCTGCCTACCCCTCCTGGACTTACAAGTACGAATCATTGTCGGGGTTCTTGGGATGGCCATTCGGGTAGTTGGCCATTCCAAAGGTAGGCACGTGCATGAAGACAACGGCTGGGCGGTTAGGTAGGTTCATGACCCGCCGTACTAACCGCTCCATATCCATCACAATGCGGTTGTTAAACAGCATGGGGTCCCAACCGTCACTGAGGTGGCGGCAGCGGCGACAGGGTGGTGGTGGTGGTAGCAGCAGTAGCAGGGCAGCAGTAGCGGGGCAGCAGTAGCGGGGCAGCAGTAGCGGGAAGTGGGCTGAGAGGGGAGGAGAGGTCTCTGGAAGGGGTGAATGCTGAATAACGGTGTGACCTCGCGGTGGCTTATTTAGGACCGTGGAAGGAGGTTAAATAGACGGGGGACTGGGGTCTTCACCTGGTTCGGACATTCCTCCTCGCCCACAACCCTACATCCCCTCCTCAACCGCGTTCCTCCTCCTTTCTCCTCCTCCAGTAGTCTTACCTCTTATATCTGTGTCGCCAATTTTCCCTTTCCAAATCCTTTCCTTCCACATTGGGATGGTTCCTACCACACCGCCCAGATTCCTTCTCCCTCCAATCCCCCTCCCCCCTCGCCCTCTCTCCCCCCACTCACTTGAGCGTGTACTCCATGAACACGAGATCCACATCTGGATCCACGGACAGCTCCAAGCACATGATCATGTACGGCGTGGGAACACCCGGGGTGCAGCCGTTACGAGCGGTGATGTTGGCGCGGGGGAACGCAGATATCTGGGGGGGTGGGTGGGGGGAATGTGGGTGTAGGGAGTGAAGGACGATTTTGTGTTCTCCTTTGGGGGAGAGGAGGGAAGGAGGGACAGGGGGGAAAGCAGGACTGCACGGAGGGACCGGGGTTCCTGAACCTAACAACAGGCTATCAGCCTCCCACTCGGGACATGCCGCCGTCCCCACTGCCGATGCAGGATTAACTCTTACATAACAGCGCTACATAGCGCAAATAGCACTATCACCATCCCCCTGTGTCGCAGGCCCCTCCCCGCCACCAACACACCTACCATCCAACTCGCAAAAACGCTGAACCAATCAGTGACGCCCCGCTTGGAGGTGCCCTGGCCCCAGCTTATGCTGCAAACAGTCACCGTAAGGTGAGGGATTGTATGCAAAAAAAAGAGGGACCGTACGCACAAAAAAACAAAGATTCAACTGCGTCGCAGTGGGGAAGACAAGCAAAGTGGAGAAGGCAGCGTACACCGACACTCACCATTCAACATTCACTACGAAAGCTGCATGAGCGCGGTATGAGCCGGACGAGAGGAGCCGGAGGAGAGCTTACGTTCTCCCTTAAAAATCAGAAGTAATTCTTGAGGAGGTTTCTGGAAATTTTAAGAAGTATCCTCTGGTGCAAATACCCATTTGCTCTAGTTTAATTAACAAAAATCCTCCGGAGTGTTTCCCGATTAAATCCGAATTTGTTGCGGGGAAAGGACACACACAGCCAACCTCCCGGCCCTACACAACGCGATGGATCGGTAGCAGGTATTCCACATCCGACACGACGGGCTTCTCTCACCCGGAAGCTCCGGAGGCCCCGGAGGTGTACCGAGGCCTCCTCCTTCCCCCCTGTAGTAATCCCGCTAAGGACCACTAGCCCATTTGGGTCAGAGGTCTCTGCGAATCCTGAGGCGGGTCTTCACAGTACAAAGGACGACAAGAAATGCCGCTCCAGTAGGGTACTGAGATACCGTTCTCGTGCTCCGATCCGCTATCTCAACCTCGCCAGCGGCCATAGCCTCCCTTCTCTGTCTACCAACAGGCGTCCCATCCCCCACCCCTGTCCCTGTCCCGCAGCCCGGGCAGCCCTGGTAGCCCAGAAGCGGACCTGCCGCCGATTACCGCAATCTTGAAATCCTTTCGGTCACGTGGGTTGAGCATCTCCCGCACCACCCGCCTTAATCGGGCGCTGGACCCGACGTAAGCTGTTCCGCGTTTTAGCTACCGTGTCGTTCAGCCATGAGGTCGCAGTGCAGAGGGAAGGCGAGACAAGACAAGGCGAAAGTGAAGACAAAGATAAGCAAATCAGGAGTGCGGGGCGCAGGGAGAAATGAGGGAAGCAGAAGGCCGGCGGTTGAAGGTAGGAAGACGGGAGACTGGAATCGACAGCCAAGTTTGAAACATATGTCATGGGCGGTACCTGCCAATAGGCCAGGTTGTGAGAAGGCACTGACTGGGGAAGAACCGGGCCGATGGGCTGCAAGTGGCTTGCGTCGTGGTACTTCGGGAATGTGGACGTGGTCGAGCGGTGGGACCACTGGGCACCGGCACGCACTTCTCCCCCGCTCGGCCCTCGTACAAAGGAAGACAGCTTACTATATGGCTTTTTGGTAAGGGTGGGGACGTGCGCAAACGCCACCGACACCTAGTATGTCGTGTAACCCGAAGAGTACCTGTGTGCGAGGCAAAGTAAACTTGTAATTTCCCAAAACGTTCGAAAGAAGCATGCTGATCGGCTGTTTATCAATCTCAATATTGCTCCAAGTATGGCCCCAGTCCCAATCCAGCTCCGGTCGGTTTCTTGTTCGCATCCAGAAGTCTTGGCCAAACCAACGTTCGCTCAAGGGCCAAGCGCCATCGGTGCACAAACATATTACCAAGATAACTGGCCATTTCGACCAACTGTGCCAGCGATTCATTCTATACCGATGATGCCAAGTCAAAAGTCCATGTAAATTAAGCTTGGCTACCTAAGCCATCATCCTTCATCATGATGTGACTAAAAAGCTATAACTCTGTCATCATTTTTGATGTGACCCTGTTGCAGCTCAATGGGGAAAGCCTGAACCGTACCAGACGCCGTACAGGACCATCGTGTCGGACTGACAGCTTTGAGTCATCCACAATGCATCCGAAACCTACCAGCCCGACATGCCCATAGGTGGGAGGGCACTTTGCAGCATTTCATGATGGCTGATACGCAACAAACGCAACAGCTCAGGGCGTAACATTAGGGCGTACTAGAATTCCATTGTACGAAAACCACAAGTACTGGCCCTACGGCCCACGGCTTCAACAAAGGGAACTCCACGGCACAGGGGAGGCAGGAAATGGGAGATGATTTGCACAGCCCGGCAACACCGTACACGCGTACAGAAAAGCACGTTGCGGGAGGTCTGGGACCCTGGAATCGGCCGCTCCTGCATGAATACCTTTAAATGTTTCATGGAGACATCTTAATCGTTGGAGGCTGGCACGTTGGCACAGGCCACGCCGCCCCAAGGGTCCCAGAGCGAGCTTTCCTAGACGTGTTGGGGCCCCTTATTACCGTATGAGAGGAGAGGCGACGGTGGCCCCTAACTATCGACCGGTTATATGATGGAAAGTCTTAATTCCCATCCTGCTTCGTTGAAATCGTTGTTTGCAGGGCATGCTTCGTTGTCGTACGCCCTGTCCAAGCTTGTACACCTATGGCAAGTTTTTTGACGGGTTGCAGGAATTGACTCCAACGTCGAGCTGCTCGCGCTGCCTGCACTGCAGACAACGCCGTGGCGAAACGCCGTGGGCATCAGGAAGTACAGGATTTGTAGCTGGCCCGCTCTGCTCATAGGAAAGTCTCGCCTATTTGCTTGGGTTCGGGACATGCTAGTTGTTCTAGGAGATAGTCAGCATAACCCACACTAGGTGGGGCTGGCAAGGTGCGCATGTACAGCCTCTGAAAGAAACATGACCACCAGTTCTACCCTTTTTATTGCGTTTGCATTTCTATACATTACTGGACAGCAGTTCTAGGATACTCCATTTGAGACTGGCTTGTGGCATCCCTTTGAAAGCTGAATTTTCGCTGGGTACGGGATGGACGAGCGATTATATTGGCCCAGACGAATCACACCCATGATCCTGTCTTATTTCTCTTAGGTTCATAGGTGCAATTGTGGGGCCCATACCTCGTTAATCCTGCCTAATTGAGAGGGCTACACAAAATGCAGGTGGGCCGTCTTTTTGTTGCCGCGGCAACTATTGAAAGGTGATTGGTTTGCTCAGCCATTCTCGCTTCTATCCAGGTGACCACGCGTGCCCTGCGCTCTTCGGTGCGCCCTTTTACTCCGGCCTCGGTGCGGGCTCCCCGGGCGCTTGTGGTCTCAGTGTCAGCGTCGGAGCGCCTCCGCCTCCACAACCTCAGCCCTGAGCCTGGCAGCCGTCGCGATGAGAAGCGGAAAGGCCGTGGTCATGCTGCGGGTCAGGTATGTTCCAGCATTTGCGGCGCAAGTCGATTTTGAGGCGTAATGGGGCCCGCCTGCTAAACGTCATGAAATTGTAATGGAATTGTAGGGTGGCACCTGCGGTTTCGGTAACCGCGGCCAGAAGTCGCGGTCGGGGCCCAGCGTGCGGCCAGGCTTTGAGGGTGGCCAGACGCCTCTTTACCGCCGCCTGCCCAAGCTCCGCGGTATTGCCGGCGGTAGGTAACATGTTTTCATGATTTGTTTTACAGGATGACAATTGCAAAGGAATCGGGTACCGTTCTCCGGTTTCCATGTAACGTTGTCTCTCTGTTGTTCATGGGGCATCCGCTGACGAGGAGGAACTCAATGGATTCTTCCATAATAGAGTGGACAATTAACGTAGTCGAGCTTGCAGTGCGTGGTGAAAGCGCGCTGCCTCATTATGTTTGCGTTCGCAGTCGCGCGATGGATATGGAAGTTTGAAGGCCAATATATTGTCACCTTTGGCTTTAATTATCTTGTTACACGTTTTGGACAGGACATGGTGCATTTCTGCTCCCCCGGCACGGCTGCTAACTCCCCTCCCCGATGCCTCCCTCACCAGGCATGTCGGCCGGTGTGCCGGACTTCGTTGTGGTGAATCTGGATGACCTAGAGAAGCACTTCGCCGCTGGCGAGGCAGTAACCCTGGAGGCCGTGAAGGAGAAGGTGCTTAGCGTGAGCGGGAGCGACTCCCGGCTACCACTCAAGGTAAAGATGTGCCTTGTCTGTTTCGAAAAGGGTGCAGGCATGGTGAACCAATTGTTCACGGCTGGGGTCTCAACTCTGTGTCATGGCGCGTGCCACTGACCTCTACAATGCCAGGATGTGTACGCATGGAGGTAAAGAGTGAGGGTAAATAGGTAAAAAGGCTCCGGTCAGGTCTCTGAGGCTAGGTTGAAGTGACGGATTCGATGCAGAACATGCCCGCTCTGTCTGTCAACCGCACACTTACTTGGCAGCACTTGGCGAGGTTTGGGACATGCGGGAGATGCGATAGTTTGGATGATGCAGGGAGATGCGTTACCATTTTACATGGCATGCGACCTACTGCCTGTCTTTCGGGATGTGCTGCTCGCTTACATTGGACATGAAGGCCAAAGTTGGGCATAGCTAAGCATCATGTGGACTGCAACGGTTTTTAGTTGCCATTGTCGCTTTTAGTCGCCATTAGTCGCCATTTCAGCCCCCGTCGCCAATGCACCAAGCTTAGCACTTGGGTACAGCCTGACTGAGTTGATATCGTGGCCCGCAAGAAATGAATTCATGAGCCCTTCCGATACGCGTGGGCCTGCGCCGCAGAAATATCCAAGGAGTATCCCCGATTATACCGAGAAATATCCGAATAGTAGAAGGCTGTAAGACGAAACATATAGATTGAAGCCTTATGACGTACACATGCGGGCCTGCTCGTGGCGCCTAGTTTGCAACTTGCACCTGTGGGGTATCGCACCGTGGCGGTGTTATTCTGCTCCACGCCACTAAATCGCGTACCACACGTGGCAGAAGTCTTCCTCCGACCCACATGGGTGACATTCTTATTATGGCAGTCTTGTCCGCTGCGCTCGTATGTGTCCATCCAAGCTTCTACAGTCCACGTGTGGATAGCTTATGCTATCGCCGACTCAATTGAGAGCACTCCGCATTTTTTGATTTTACTTTAAAATGTAATGGATGCTGTGTATGTGAATACGTTAACATCGATGGTATGGTCTGCAGGTTTTGGGCAGTGGCTCTCTGTCCAAGGCGCTGACCGTCCACGCTGCTGCGTTTTCGGAGTCGGCCAAGACTGCCATTGAAGCGGCTGGTGGCAAGGCTGAGGTGGTGGCCAGCAAGGCCAAGTGGACGCGGAAGGCGTTCAAGAAGCTTGTATCTGATATGGCGGCCAACGGCCAGGACTACGAGAAGGAGAAGCTCAAGAAGCGGATTGATAACCTGAAGGCTAAGGGGATGTACGTGGAACGTACTCCCAAGGTCAAGACCCCCGTTCCCGCGAAGAGGAAGTGATGGCCTACGATAGACCTCCTGCGTGAATTTGGGATTTGGGTTTCGTGATGGAAAAGGTGTCTTGACGCCGTGCTGCTGTGGATAGGTTCCGTTGTCGCAGGAAGAAGGCGGCTCTTGGTCCGATTTGGCGGTTCGGTTTTCAGTCGTTGCGGCATGAGCGATGCTTCCTGACGTTCGTAATGTGGGATGGTTGGACGTGTGGGAGAAGGTTGTATGTACCTGCAGAAACGGGGGGCGATTTTGGGACCCTTTCGTCCGCAAGCCTCCGTACACTATGCTGCTCGGCACTTTCGGTGTCTAGCACGTTGCTAGAGATAATCAGGTGTCGTTAATCACTGGGAACATTCCACGGTGTATCGTGTATGGTACGTACGTTTCCAGAGGTACAGCGATGTGGTCTTCTATTCTGCGCCTTCCTCGACAGATGCATTTGTAAAAATGCGTGCCGAACTGAGCGGAACCGCTGCTGTAGAGTTAAAGATGCACACAGAATCCTTCAGCCCAAGTACGTGACTATCTACCTGCTAGATATGACAGATGGAAATGGCATCGTAAATAGGGTTTCGGCATGGAAACGCCACTTGTTTTTGCGCAGTGATGAGTATCATGAACAACACAACAACTTAATCAAATATATTTGTCACGTTTAATTACCTAAGATGTCGAGTTGCAACGGTCACGTAAAATAACATTTTTGTACTCCGACACCTCCCAAACAAAACATCAAAGATGTTCGAGGACAGGTTACCAACAGCGACAAGCAAAACGCAGAATGCTCTCGAAAAGAAGGTTTTGCAACTCTACCAGGATCTGGAGCCTGTCGATGCCGATGAATTGCACGACTTCCTCGAGCTGCATCGCGACAGCCACATCGCCTACATCCAGAGTGGCCTGGGTCAGCTGGGGTCAGGATTTGCAGTCCTGGACGCCAGTCGCACCTGGATAGTATTCTGGTTACTGCATTCGCTAGCATTGCTTGATGCCCCGCTGCCTCGGGACGTGACGGTGGACGACATAATCGCCTTCCTGAGCACCTGCCAGCACCCCGGGGGTGGCTTTGGGGGAGGACCTATGCAGCTGGCGCACCTAGCCCCCACGTATGCCGCCGTCGCGGCTACCGTCACTCTTGGCGGGAAAGCGCTGGGCCTGGTGGACCGCGCAAAACTCCGGGACTTTCTCTTCCGCATGTGCATCCCGCCAGAGCAGGGCGGCGGATTCAGCGTGCACGAAGGTAGAGAGGCGAGAGCTGGATGTGCTCTGGCCCCTGGGTCAGTTCCGCTGCCTTGACGGACGCTTGCCATCTCTAGCCTTCCGATGTCCCGGCAGTACCTTGCAATCTTTCTCTAACCGCCATGCCAATAGCTAGGGTGTGACTATTTCACGTCTTTCCGGGCGGCCTCGTCACATCGCTTTTACATATGGCTACCCATGACATCTGGTCAACCCATGCTTTCGCGCCATCAAGGTCAGCGAACCCAGACATCCTCCTCGCGCTCCGACTGAAGAAGAATCAAAGCCGACGCCTGTTTGAACGCCATAATAAATCGTAATCCATGTCATCCAGGTTTTCCATAGATCACCCTGAGCAGTGCACTTCTGCCTCCCCCATGTACTCCGGCTCCAAGATGGGGTGTACCCCATCCCACCAGCAAGTCCTTGAGACCCAACTGATGTGGTATCCATATATACTACCGCAGCCGTCATTGGGCCCCCACGGCCCCCACGCCCCTCCCCCCCCCCACACACACACACACACGGCTACCAGGCGGAGAGGGCGACCTCCGCGCCTGCTACACCGCCATGGCCGTGACCCACATGGTGGCGCTGGAGGAGGGCGACAAGCAGGAGCTGCTGGCCAGGTCCGGAATGGTGGAGTACATCAGGGCTTGTCAGGTGGGCTGGCTGGCTGGCTGGCTGGCTGCATCTGGATGGTCACATCGGGGATGTCGATGCCGGTGGGGAAAGGGCCGTCAGTATCAGCACCTCTCTGTAGAGTCATCAAGCTGGAATCCATAAACAAATGAAATGTATTCCCTTGGCCATACCATTTTCTCCAACCCCTATTATTTCCCGCACCGGTGCCACCGGTTCCCTGAAGGGGAACACACCCCAAAGTCTCTCTCTTCTTCGTCTCACCCGAAGGGGAACACATGTGCGTGTGTGTATGTGTGCGTGCGCCCACACTTTCGGTTCACACCTGCTGCGGTAATTCCTGAACCATGCACGCTGCCGTACACGGCCGTACACAGACGTATGAGGGCGGTCTGGGCGGCGAGCCCGGCAATGAGGCGCACGGTGGCTATTCCTTCTGCGGCGTGGCGGCCCTGATGTTGGCGGGGGGCCCCTCCCTGGTGTCGTCCACACTGGACGTGCCCCGGCTGCTGCACTGGCTGGTGCACAGACAGGCAGGTGTCCTCCCGCGTTACCCCGCCAGCAGCGTCCCTAAGGTTGTTGGGGGGCATTGAGAGAAAAAGAGAGAGAGAGACAGAGAGAGAGAGAGAGAGAGAGGGGCAGCAGCAGCAGCGGATGAGTAGGAGCATACTAGCAGGTACTTTTGTGTTGATGGAGGGTTACAGTTACAGGGGACCGTTATCGATCGGTGTTGTACACGTTATGTACGACATCAGTGGAAACGGTCTGGTGGCTTTGGGCATCGGTTCGGATAAAATATGCCATTCGGCTGATGCCGCTGTTGCTTCATCTTTGCTGGTGGTCCCTTTAAATCTCGGGGTGTCGGGGTTGGCTTCACAAGGGTCTCGGATTGGGCCGCCGCAGGTGCGTCGCCGCCCCAGCGCACACATACATACATACATACATACATACATACATACATACATACATACATACATACATACATACATACATACATACATACATACATACATACATACATACATACATACATGCACACACCTCCTCCCAAGCGCCCTTACCTGTCCCGCCGTCCCTCTCCCTCCTCCCTTTCCGTCTTCCGGAGCCCGCATCGATCCCCGCACACAGCACGCTCACTTGATCACATATCGCTCTATCCTCCCCTCCTTCCGACCAATCCACCTCCCTCCCGCCCTCCCCCCTTTCAGGGCTCCATAGAGGGCGGCTTCAACGGCCGGACTAACAAACTGGTGGACGGCTGCTACAGCTTCTGGCAGGGCGGCATATTTCCACTGCTGGCGCAGCTGCCGCTGTCGGCGCTGCGACCTCCGCCGGTGGGTCTTTGGGGGGGCCTCTAGCAGCACTACCGTGTTTCCCGGGGCGGGGCGGGGCGGGGCAAAGGGGGGGGATGTTGGGGTGAAGGGAGGGTTAGGAGTGGGGAACCCGTGACAGACGGCCATGGCACGTGTTGTGGGGAAAGAGAGGATGAGGATTCTCCTATACCGCTCGTGTTTAGTGTGTGCGCTGCTCGCTGGGTTTTCTGTGTTTCTTGGGGTTTTGCTGCATCTCGGTGTTTCTCGGTCTGTTTCGGGGTTTCGGAGCTTCTTCTTCTTTTCGTTTCCCCGCCGGGGGAGGTCTGGTCCTCTCAAGTTATTGTCTCAAGAGAGGAATGCTTTAGGGGGGGATGTGCCCATGGGGCATGCCGCATGTCTTTACAGCAAAATGTAATGACTTGATCCTCACGAATTAAGAGACCCAGCTGAGCCCAACTGAGATGAAAAAGGTATGTATGTACCCTGGTCGTGGCGCCGCCCTTCCTGCGGCAGCCTGCGGGTCTTCGCGTTTATCGGTGCGGCATATCCACCTAGCCTTCCGCCTCGCATCCAGCGCTCGCTCTCGTCCCGCAATCTTTACTTAGGTTTTTCTGTGTCGGTAATTCCATGTCCCATTTTTCCCGCGTTGATCTCTTCTCTCACGCTCTTTATCTCACGCTCCGTAGCCATGGCGAGCTCACTCACTCAAGCAACAGCCTCTTCACGTGTGGAACACCAATCTGGGTTATTTTGTTTGCCCTAGCAGACCGTTGCTGTTGTTTCCGTGTGGTCGTGTTTCATCTTGCTCTCCTCTCCTCCTTCCTTTCCTCTCCACGGTGTTTCCGCGAGCCGCAGGTGCCGGCTGCCCAGGCGCCGCGGGAGGTGTTGCAGACGCCCCCCGCTCCCATGATGACCGCCTCGCCGCCCTTTGAGTTGGTAGGTTGACGTGGAGGGTTCAATTGACGACTTCGAAGACGACCTTTAAGCACGTGCACCTGCAAGGGGTGTGCTGAGTGCGCTGGCAGGGGCAGACGCTGCCGTGCCGCAGCAGCGGGTTTTTCACTCGCCCAGGCTTTTTCCTCTCCACAAGACTTCGGCTGTAACCAGCTCTTGCAGCATGTAAGCGTGTACGGGATGCCGCGTCGTTGACCCTGCCTGTTGTTGTCCCTCCCTCCTCCCTCCCTCCTTCCACTTCACCACCACCCGCCAGGCCGAGGGGGAGATGCATGCACGCATGCACGCCTACGAGGCGCTGCGGGGCAGGGCGCTGGCTGCGAGTGACGAGGCGGACGGAGCGCTTCGCGGCGCGGCAGCACGGCACTCCGCGGGCAAGGCAGCCGCCGCGAGGGAGCTCCTGGACCAAGCGGCAGCTGCACACGAGGTGGGGCCTAGGAGGCCTAGGAGAAGGCCTAGGAGAAGGCCTAGGAGGAGGGAAGGGTGAATCACTTCCTCCCGTTAAGAGTCGGTGCTCGGGGGGGCCGCGGTTATCCGAGGATTGCTGGGTTTTGCTTCCCAAGGGGGGCCCCGGGGACCAGGCGCAAGGCCCAAATGGGGGATCGGGCGCTAGGAGGAGTCTTTCCAGGACTGGGACTGCTGGCTATCGCTCCAACTTAAACCTGAAGAGGGGGGTTATTAGGACGGGCGTTAGCCCGCGGAAGGCACGCCCGCGGAGTGGGGGATGTGACTCATGGCTCGAAACGTTGAGGGTTCCCGCCGACGGCGCTGCTGCCCAGTGGGCCCAAGGTTGCTGCTGCCGCAGCCGCTACCTTGATTACCGCTGTTGCCGTTGTTGCCGATGGCGCTCTTGCGGTTGTTGTTTTGCGGTTGTCTCAGGCGGCGGAGCTAGCCACCACCAAGCTGGCTTGCATCAACGTGGCTGCCTTCAACATCTGTCCGCCACCCGACCCGGAGGTACTCGCCATCCAGGAGCGGGAGCACCTACGGAGCATGGAGCTACGACAACAGGCTCAGCAGCAACAAGCTCAGCAGGAGGGCCAGGCAGGGCAGGCGCAGGCGGAAGCACCGCAGGGCCAGCAGGGGCAACAGCCGCCAGGCGAGGCGGCGGCCGGGGCGGCGGCAGCACCACCACAGCAGCCGCCCCCGCAGCCGGTTCTGCCGCCGCCTTTGTGCAATTACGAGGCGCTTCAGCTGTGGATCCTTAAGTAGGTACTGAGTGGCACAGGTTGGAGAAGGAAAGGGGACGTGGGCGAGGGCGGGTGGATGGGTGGTAGTGGTGTGGCAATGGGGGGTAGTGGGGGGAGGGAGATGCCGCATTGGGAGCGGGCCGCATTCGCCGCCTGAAGCCCATCCTGCCAAACTGTCAAAGCGGCTCTTCCTCCATATGACCTGTTTGGTTCGTCGTAGTTTCTGCACCATGTGCTTCTGGCGTGTTTGCGGTTCCAAGCCCTGGCCATGCGCGGGATGGCAGCCCTGGGGCCCCCTTGGGCCCGCTTCCCTCTGGCGGCGTCCGTGGCTGGTGGTGGTCAAAAGTACCACCTCTGCGGCTTTTTTGCCGCCTTCCCTCCATATGTATCTTTTCCGCGGGTGTCGTCATTTTACATCCTTTTTTTAATGATATGTTCGCCTGGTGTGTATGGGGATAATTCGCCTCTTCACTGCCGCTGTGTACCTTCTGTGGTACACTGCGCACCTGCCAACGCAGACACCCAGACGGGGCCCATGCGCTCCGGTGCCGCCGCCTCCCTCCACCCCGTTGCGCCAGGTGCTGTCAGGCCACCAAGGGCGGCCTCCGCGACAAGCCCGGCAAGCCCGTGGACTACTACCACACGTGCTACTGCCTCAGCGGCCTGTCCGCGGCGCAACACGCCCCGGGGTCGCACCTCATGGGCCACCGGGAGACCAACCTGCTGCGCCGAGCTGACCCCGCCGTGAATGTGGTAGAGGATAAGTTGGCGGCTGCGCGGACCTACTACACGGCACGGCCGTTGCCGGCGCTCGCGACACCCATGCCGCTGGGGTAGCAACCTCAGCCGCATTAGAAAAGCGGCGTCCTTGCGTGAGTGTTATCGTAAAAATCAGATCCGTTCATCAATGCGTTCGTTTTTAGGGTAACGTTCATTTCTGGTTGGTGCATGAGTGGCGGAGTTTATGGTGGAGATATGTTGTGATGTCTTGAAATTGAATGGCGGATTGACGTACAATTGCTGTCTTTTGCGGGGACACGTTTTTCGCCCTTTTTCACCTCCGTTTCGTTGGCGTCTTCTGGCTGTGCAACCAACGATGCCAGCTAGCTTGTCTAGCCTGGTCTAGCTGCGCGAATTCCCGCTCATCCGCCTTGAAGGACCCGTCGCAAATTCGTGCCCCGGTTCCTCACGCAACAGATGTGGGCCGCGCTGACTGAAGCCAGTTTTAGCCAACGGAAAGGGCTCCAAGGGGAAACTGCAAGACAGGCGGCCCCTTGGGTGACACAACACCCAGCTAGACGGCAATTTCTTTTCCTCAACTGAGGGCCCGAGGGAGCTAAGGGGCTTTCACAGGAACATGGACCGATACCCTCACACCTCGATGACACGTATGGGCCCACATGATAAGCAAGAGGGAACCCCTGGCCTCAGGAAGAGGCGGGACCGCACTGCCATGGGGTGAACCTCCAAATGCGACCTTACGCCGAAACATTGGCTACATCTGGGAAAAACACCTGCGCAATCATCTGCAACAGTTCTAACGGAAATCCACCATCGTAAACCATTTGACTTCTACTCGTTACACCTGCCCCTCCGTCACCCCTCAGCACCGCTAGAGCCAAAATCATCAGTCGTTAGTAGGAGTAAAAACAGCAGCATTCTCCAGTAGGCAAGGCAGAGAGCGCGCCAGACCTGCAAGAGCAAACCTACGTCTTATTTTTTATCGCGGCAAATGCGGCTGTCAGCTTTGGGAGCCGCCACCACATCCACTGGGCCTTTCGTATCTTGTCTCTTGTTACCTACCTGCCGCAGGGCCCCACTGCAGCTTCAACCTCCAGCACTGAGTTCGTTTCCTTTCTATCCGCTATTTTGCACCGACGGACTCTCCAGCCTACAGCGGCCAGGGGGACAGACAACACAACAAAACCTTCCCCGACCCACGCGCTCCCACGAATCTTCTATGCGTTGCAGACGTCACGCCCGTCCGGGCACATACCTTCTGCTAACACACACACATACATACGCACACACACGCATCCTGGTATACACACGCACAGATACACGCACCCAGACATCCTGACATAGACACTGCTTGCAAACTACTCACACACACACTAAACACCGCGGCCGAAGCCCTATCAACCGGTCAACAAACCAGTCGGCAGTCTGTGCAGGTCGCGGGTAATGCCACGCCATAAATTTTGTGGGCTGCTCATGACGGGTGCGGACGCCTGGGCAAATCGACTCCCTCCGCACCCGGCTACATAGTCATGGCTAAGCTGTGGCACTCCGCGATGGAGCTCTCGCTTCAAGCACTGTCTTAGGTCTCTGGTATCCAAATAACGCCAGTGGGGTGTTTCAATGCCGCCATTCCCACCCCACTGTCATGAAAATGCTATAGTATTCTATTCCCGAGCAACAAACAGCCCAACGTCCAGGCACCATACGTACATTGGCGATAACCCACAAGCACATACAACAGACACACGCAGTGCTGATACAAGATTTGACACGTACACATTTGACACGCGAGCACGTGTACAGACATTTGACACGCGAGCACGTGTACGGACACAGGGCGCCCAACTCGTAATTTTGTCAGCACCAGGGAGGCTATACGGCCAGCAAATCCCCTGACAACCTGGTAACAACCCAATCTTATTGCGGATGGCATCTATGGCCTCAGTCTACGGCGATAGTAGAAGACAGAAGTCCACCATAATCCGGACACCCCACCAGAACGTCGTGTGCATTTCCGCCCGGCCCCCAAACAGCCCCCCTCAGGCGCGACTAGTAGGCCCTATCACCCACAGGATGTTCGGATGTCCTTAGAACTCTTAACTGTGCCGAGCCCCTTTGATCCGAAGAGGAGGAGGAGGAGGAGGGAAACGGTACCTTTTTTTACAGGAACAACCCCCCGGTGTTCTCCTACGTTTTGTCTCCTCGCGATTGAGCGTCATCTACATATAAAAGCCACATACTGTGTTTTAGGTGTAATAGGTAGGTGCAACACGCACACAACACGCACACGCACACACATACACATACACGCACAAGATGGCCTATACAGCAAGGATCCCACATGTCCCACACACCATGTCGAGAGTCCTCCTGCTGCAGCCATTGGCTGCGTGTGGGACAACAACATGGTGACCTGGGGAAAGCCTGTTAGGCCTGATTAGCGCCTCACACAGAGCCCCACATCATAGAAGCTTCCCCGCTAAGTTCCTCGCTTTGAGGGGTAGCTGCAGAGGACGCATGGAGCCCTGCGGGACGGAGCCGGCCGACGATACGCCTGACGAGGCCCCGGCAGTGACTGCCTGTATAAGAGGGATCTCCGTCGGGCGGTCAGCCACTGGGGCAGGAACTGACAACCGAAGGCCTGTCCTGCATCACTGCTTGCCGCCGCCGCCGCCGCCGCCTGCCAGCCCGGCGTTGT
This sequence comes from Volvox carteri f. nagariensis, assembly GCF_000143455.1. NCBI lineage: Eukaryota > Viridiplantae > Chlorophyta > Chlorophyceae > Chlamydomonadales > Volvocaceae > Volvox > Volvox carteri. Next base: position 505,446 of record NW_003307545.1, on the reverse strand, counting down.
AATGTAATGTAATCGCCGGTTCGCCCACCATGTACCAGTAAGGTCTCAACTTGGCTTTAGCTGCGTCGCGCTTGGCAGCAGCGATGGCCCAAAGGCGGAATGGTGTTGAGGTGATAAGTTTTGCAGCTGAGGCAGAACGGCCGGACGAGGGGCCCCACGTGCCTGCGACACATGTTGCTGCTGCTGCTGCTGCTGCTGCTGGCGGTAGTCTTGGTAGTGCTGTTGCTGCTGTTGCTGCTGCTGCTGCTGCAACGGCTGGTGCATCTGGTGCGATGAACCGTTACTCGCAGCGGCGCCTCCGCTGTGGACTCCTCTGCTGTTGCTATTGCTGTTGCTACTGCTGCTGCTGCTGCCAGTAACGGTGGACCATGGAAATGGCTTGCTAACATCAAAGGAGCCCCTTCCAATCGACCCCTGCTGCTGCTGTAGTTGCAACTGTTGTTGCTGTTGGCCAATCAATGCAGCGAGATACTGCACTTGGTTCTGCGACTGGGACTGGAAATGAGGCTGCACGGCCGATTGAGATTGGAAGGACGAAGCTGCCTGTTCGGTTGTACGGTAGGTGTTCATGGAGCCGTTACTGTGATTGCCCTCAGCAGCATGTGTACCTCCCCCCGCTGGCCACCCATTGGCACCAGCGTACCGGAAGCCCGGCACCTGGTAGCTGGTAATAGTCGGCAGCTGGTGTGCCGTGGTTGACGCCGGTAAGCCCCCGTCAGCTTTTGTATGTGTAGCAACGGCTAACGGTTGGAGCAGTTGAGTTGGTTGGATCTGTTGAGGCGGCTGTCCGACCGGGTTGTTGGCTGAGGATACGCTCAGTAGTCGAAGCATCGAATCCAAGTCGGAAATCGAATCCTCCTGCTGCTGCAGCTGCTGTAGTTGTGGTTGTAGCTGTAGCTGTGGCTGTGCCGGCTGCATGGACGAACCGTTCTGCGACAACTGCGATGCGCCTGACATTGACATTGACATTGAGAACAAAGAAGACGGCAAGGAAGATTGACTGCTAAAGTTCAGCTGCAGCTGGGTGGGCTGCTGCTGCTGCTGCTGCTGCTGCGACGGCTGCGGCTGTTGTTGTTGTTGCTGCTGCTGCTCTTGCAGCGGCTGTGAATGCGACTGTTCCTGCGGCTGGATTCCGTTGCTAAACAAACTGAACACGCTTGTCTGCCGGGACTCGCCGAAAGACGACGCCTCGGTTATGAATCCCGGCGGCGGCGGTGGCCGCGGCCGCGGCCACATGGCCGCCGTCACCAAGTCGTACGCAGCGGCGCTGCCGCCGCTGTTGCTGACCTGCGCCGTCGGTCCTAAGCCGACTTTCGCCAGCGCTGCTGCTGCCGCCTCCGTTGCTGCCCGTGCCCGGTCAGCCGCCGCAAGCGCTTGGTCCTTGACCTGCGAGCCGCCTCGAAGTGCTTCTAAGAAGGCTTGGCCGGCAGCCGCACCACTCTGTGGGGCCCAGAAACGGGGACCGCCACCATTTTCCTCTGCCTCGCAGCCCCCAGGTCCCGCCTCCTGCTGCTGCTGCTGCTGTTGTTGCGGCTCCTTTCGCTGCGGCTGCTGCTGCTGCTGTAGTGCGGAAAAGATCTGCTCCGAAGCGGCTCCGAAACCACCTCCCCTGGTTGCGCTCCCTAAGCCACCCAAGCCACCGAGCCTAGGGAAATCAATACCATTACCATCCCCTCCAGCACCAAGCCCCGGCGCGGAAGAGGAGCCGCCGTAAGCTGCTGCAGCTAGGCCATCCCTTCCCAAATCCTGAACGCCGTTTCCAGATCCAAACATTCCAGCTCCGAAACCGCTACTGGCCACTCCCGCTGTCGGGAACAGCCCTGGCGGCAGCTCGGATAGCTGCTGTTGCTGCTGCTGCCGCTGCAGCAGATATTGTCGTTGTTGCTGGTGCTGCTGGTGCTGCAGGTATTGTTGTTGTTGTTGTTGTTGAAGGTACTGCTGGCCCGATGTCTGACTCTGCAAGGCTGCGTGGTCCCGTACCGCCAGCATCTCTAAATTCGTCAGCTCTCTCTTCTCCGACTCGTCCAAACTGAACAGCAACTCCTCACGGACCTCACCCACTAGCTGCTGCTGCTGCTGCTGCTGCAGCAACGCCTGCTGCAGCTCCAGCTCCTGCCGAATATCCAACTCCTGCAGCTGCTGCACCTGGGCCGGCTGTTGCTGCTGCTGTGGGGGCTGCGACAGCAATGACTGGGCCGAACTGGCGGTGAACCCCGACTCCATCGTCGCCAGTGCCCGCTGTTCAAATTGATGCATCAGCTGCTGCTGCTGCTGCCGCTGCTGGACCAACGAATCTGGCAGTGGCAGCATCGGCTGCGGCTGCGGCGGCATCGGCAGGCCGGCGAATATTCGCGGTGGTGGCGGCAGCGATTGCGGCGGTGGCGCCGGCGGCAGCGGAAATGTGTGCCAGGTGAGGGGTGGCCTGTTGCGGCTTGCCGCGGCGTGGTGTCTCCAGTCCTCTAGCGACATTATCGGCGAGCCCACCTTGGTCGCATCGATGAAAGCCCTGCGTACGGCAGTACGGTGTCGTACATCCTTGCACACAGATGGTGGTCCTCCGGATGATAATGATTTCTCCGAATGATGATGACGATAGCCAGCCTGGCCGCATGGCGCCCGCTTTCACCAGTGGGGGGACAATCCCCACTCAACCTGGCGTTGCTGCCCTAATCGTCTCAAGCACTCTACTCTACTCTAAATGCTCTAGGTGGTGTAGGTGATGTAGATCTGCTGCTGGATGGACGGTCCTACCGGTCCTAAAGCCCCTAACCCGAGCGGGCGTGTGTGTGTGTGTGTGTGTGCGCGCGTGCCCGTGTGTCTCCACATGCACACACACGCTGTGTTTTCTCCCCCCCTTCCCCTTGTGCCTCCCCTCATCCCCTATCCACTTTTTCTACCACCCTCAGAAGCACCTGATTTCCAGCCCGTGGCGGCAGACCACCCTCCCAGGGCCCACCCACCTTATGGCCAGGCGCTTCTGATACTCGGCTACCCACTTCGTGCCGGCCTCCTCCCCGTCCTCCGCCTGCGTCTCCCCGTCATGTGTGCGTCTGTGCGGGTGGATGCTGGAGGCCCCCCTCGCCGCCTCCATTGTCTCCAACTGCCGCAGAGCGTCCTTATGAATGACCCCGGCGGGAACCTACGGCGGCATCAATGGCGGCATCAGCAGTACCAGTACCAGTACCAGTACCAGTGGTAACGGTAAGCAAGGGCAGCAGGCAGGTATTACATAGCCAGGACAGGAAATCATGGGAGCATCGGGAGTCTGCGCGGCGACGGCGCGGCGACGGCGTAAGCTAGCTCCCTAAATTTCCCCTTTCTATTATCCATGCCACCGTGTTTTGGGAACGAGATGCAGCATGGCACTTATTTTGCCCATTTTGCTCGTTTATTTAAGAACTTATTAACCAAATTTTCGATTGTTCCTAACATTTTCTTTTATTTAGGTATTGCCAACGCGAATGGGGCTTTTACCCGGGCCGCTTCCTTACCTGGGCCGTGTTCTTTTACTACCCGTTCATTACCCAGTCCATTTCACTGACCCAAACCGCTGCTGCCCATCTGCTGTGTCAGCGGGGATTTTCTTTTCCTATCGCACCCGGCCCACGGCCCCCTGGCCGGCCTCTGCATCTCCCTCCGACCCGTGGGTCGCACCTTGAGCCGTTCAAGTCCGACGCACGGAAGGGCCTCCGCACCGAACAGCCAGGTCAGGGCGCGAGCAGCGTCTGCGCATCATCAGGGACATTGAGAGCCATTGATGCATCAGCCTCACCCATAGACCCAGAGACCCATAGCAATACAGTATTACTCCTCAGTTTCCATTTGCTCAGAAAGTCCTCTTCAAGAACAATCGACCCTTCAACTAAATTAGTTTAAACTCAGTTGGATCTAAGCGCTGTAACAAAAGCGCTGCTTGCAACCTTGACGTGTGTAGCTGCCTGCTAATAGCTGCTTATGCTGCCAGGGCGGCCCCCCTCTTGTTGGAGGGGGCCCGGCCCCCTCCCCGCGGAAACAGTGGGCCCCCGCACCTTCCGTAGACGACACGTTGCGCAGCAGGTGGAGGGAGTGGCCGAATACCCACGCAACGTACGACAGTGTGTGTTCGTTGCGCTCCTGCACGTTCCCGAAATCATCAGTCCCCCGACCCCACAGTCCCCGGGGGGCAAGGCGTGACGAGTCAGGGCGGGGTTGCGGTCGAAGGGCAGTCTGGCGAGTCGGGAAAAACTCCGACTCCGCATTTCCAGCCAAACCACACTACACGTGCTAACAGCAGTAGCAGCAATGACAGGTTCCAACGAACCCCGCAGGTGTTTGGAATGAAGGTAAACTTGCCATTCCATTCCGTGCGAGAGTTTGTAGGAGGAGCCAGTGTCGTCGACTTCCCCTAAGAGGCTGTTCCCCGTGTCTCGTGTTCCCACCCATGCGAGACACACACACACATACATACACACATACATACATACATAAATACATACACATGCCAGCACAGACAACACCTACCCCTCCCCGTGATACCTTGCCACCACCACCGCCATGGGGACCCCAACCACTACCATCACTACTGCCACCATCCCCACCACCGCCAACCCTTCACCCCCACCATCACTGCCAGCGCCACCCCCACCCCTCACCAGCACCATCCCCACCACCGCCACCCCTTCACCCCCACCATCACTGCCACCGCCACCCCCACCCCTCACCAGCACCATCCCCACCACCGCCAACCCCAGCCCTCCACCCCCACTACCACCCCCACCCCCACTACCACGCGGTCCCCAGCTTACCCTGGTCCCCAGGCTCCTTGCTGTGTTGTCATTGCAGTCGAAGGGCTCCTCCACCGCCGCCACGTAGGCCTTGGGGAAGCGGGCCGTGTAGCCGCGACCCAGCCACGTACTCACCCGCCAGTTCCGCTGTGCCGAGTTGTCCCGCCACTGGCACATGATGGTGGAGAAGCAGGACAGGAACCACAGCAGCTGGTCCAACAGCCCCGGAGGCTCGGAGGAGGATTGCGACCACCGGGGGGCCAGGAGGTGATCAGCCTCCTCGGTGCACCTGACGTAGCGGGGAAGGGGGGAGGGGGGAGGGGGGAGGAGAGGGCAAGGTCAGGTGTGATGTTCTTCTTCTTCTTCCCCTAAAGGGGATCTTCCCACAGATCTGTGGAAGATAAATAAGTAGGTATACAGGTAGATGGATAGGTACAGAAATAGAGAGAAAGCGGTTTTCCCGCATGGAGGAAAGATCAGCGGGTGGTTGTATTCGTATCGGCGCGGGGTTAACCGGTTCCTTGGACAGGCCTCCACGGAGCTCTTAAAACAGCCTCTCAGGACAGCTCTCCACAGATCGCGGGGACTTCGCGTAACATCGCCCCGCCCCGCCCCACCCCCGTGGTTCGTCTTCCCCCCCGCCCACCCCGCCCCGCCCCGCCCTACCCCGCCATGTAAAACAACTCTTCATTTCAACCTTAAGACCCCGGACGTCAGGAAACCGAAGCCACCATCCAAGACCCCAAGCAAGAGCCCCAAGGGTTCTCCCGCACCCAGGGGTTAACGCCGCACACCACTCGCAGGTCACACACAGCCGACCTCACCGACCAGTCAGAGTCCAACCTACCACCGGCACCGGCCCCGGTCAACCACCCACCCACCTGATCTCCGCGACTACCAGCATGTCATTCAGCTGGAGGCTCTTGTCCTGCAGGAAACCCAGGAAGCAAAAAACATGCATGTGTGCATCGTTGGTGTGTGTGTGTGTGTGTGTGTGTGTGCGATGAGGGTGCGAAACATTTCAAAGGTAGCCAAGAAAGGCTAAAGCAGCAGAGTTGTCAGGACAAGACACGACTGCCGCACCGAATAGACCTCACCCTTACTCCGTACATTCGTACTCCGTGCGGCATCTTTCCCCCCTTCAGGAACACAGCAATCCCTCGGGGACACACACCACACGCACCCAAACACCACAGGGGCGAACGGCCCGAGAGACCGGCCTAGCGGAGAATCACCAAAAGCACCCACCTACCCACCCACCCACCCACCCCGCGCACATGCCAGGAGCCTGGAGGTGTTTTCAGCGGCGACCATCCTACCTCCCTACCTCCCTACGCACCTCCCACTCCGACCCACCTCCCACCACCACCACCACCATCATGTCCCCCGACATAGCAGGACATACCGTGCCCACGAGGGGACTCACCTGCAGCGGCCGGCCCTTGCCCGCCGGGCCCGTGGGCTCCTCATCGTGGAAGATCCTCCACAGGGGCGGGAGGAGGTGGCCCCCCGGGTAGCTCTGCAGACTGAAGACCACCATGAGCGCCAGGCTCCAGCTGTTCAGTGTGGAGCAGTGCGCCGAGTTGATGTCGTGGTGCTTGGCCCAGAGCTTGACCTGGGGGTTGGTGCGGGGGTTGAGGGGGGAGGTTGGGGGGTGGTTGGGGGGGGAGGTTGGGGGGTGGTTGGGGGGGGAGATTGGGGGGGTGGTTGGGGGGGGAGGTTGGGGGGTGGTTGGGGGGGGAGGTTGGGGGGTGGTTGGGGGGGGAGGTTGGGGGGGGGGGTTGGTGAGGGGGTTGGTGCGGGGGTGGGGGGGGGAGGCCAACCACGTGAACGAGTGAAGCTGCTGCCGAGGAAAGAGTGTACAAGAAGCAGGACTGACCAGTAGGCATTCGTGCGAGGGGGGGCCCCGCATGGTTGGGGGAGCCCGTAGGGAGGATGCATGTGGGTCGTGGAAATAAATGGCAGGGCCTGGTGAGCACATGGAGGGGTACGATACGAGTGTTTGGAGGCCTGGACGAGATGGATGGGAGAAGTGAAGGGGGTTGGAACCCAGGCATATGTAGGGATGCGAGTGCTACGAGGTGGGATGGGAGGGTGGTGGACGGGTGGTAAGAGCAGCACAACGCAAGGCAGCCGCAGAATCCCTTGTCGGTCGGATAGGAGAAGGGAAGGATGGGGGAAGGATGGAAGGATGGGGAAAGGAGGGGAGGTTGGATGGGGCGCAATTACACCGAGATCTCCGCTGCTGCCGCTGCGCCCACCAGCTGTATGAGGGGCGCCAGGGAGGGCTGCAACTTGTACAGCGACCGCATGATGGAGCTCTTGAAGTCGCACCCTCGGGTGGTGACGCAAACGTCGCATTCGATGCCACTGCCAACCGCCTCAAACCTACGCGGGTCAGGTAGCGGGAGAATGAGGTATGTATGTATGTATGTATGTATGTATGTATGTATGTATGGGCAAGAGTGGATAAACATGCGGGCGGGTGGCGGGTAACCATGGGGGGGGGGGTTGTGTGTGTGGACGTGAACATCTGGGAGCGCGCGCGTGTGTATACATGTATGTATGTATGTATGTATGTATGTATGTATGTATGTATGTGTGTTTACCTACATGTACCCGGAAGGCCCCGGAGGGCGCTACGTGGACGGCAGCGCCCCAAGGGAAGCCAACCCCTGTGTCTCCTTCCCCCGGCAACCGGCGCGCACCGCCTCCCCCTGCCCCTCCCCCTGCCCCTCCCCCTACAGTGTCACCCTGGCCCCGGGGGCTGCCCCGCCCTGGGCCCCTCAATCGCACGCACTTGATGATAGGTACCCGGGCGCCCAGCGGATTGCGGTCCACCGACCCGTGGGTCAATTGCTGCGCCTCCAACGTATACGCCAGCCGTACTAGCAGCATCACGCACTCCTCCCTGGAAAGTTGCTCCTGCGGTGTGAAGAGACGGGGGCCAGCAAGAAAGGACGGCCGTCGACGGGGAGTAAGGAGGGGAGGGCTCCTCCGAGGTCACCGCGTGCACTGGCCCATAGCACAGGACCTCCACAAACGACCATCATTATCATCATCATCATCATTATCATCATCATCATCAGAGATATTGCAGTTACCTAATAGACCACTAAAGTAATTTCGTGCTCGTCATAGCCCCAGCCCAGCCCCGGTTCGGGGCAGTGCCCCATACAAGACCCTCACACCAAGCCTGCGTGCGCCAGCACCGCGCTCTGCCCACTCACGTACCCTCCAGTTCACGACCTCGAAACTGGCGGCCCCCCTCCCCCCGCCAGTAGCCCCGTGTGCTCGTCACCCGCTCTCCAAACCCATCGCCTCCGCTCCCGACCCGCAAGCTCCCTACCGGACTGCGCCCATGTAACCCCAACGCACCCACCAGCGGCACCGCAGTTCCGGCCGGAATTCCCCCCCGCCGCCCGACTACCACAGGCGCCACCTCCCCCGTCAGCGCAAGGTCCAGATCTGAGCTCCGGCTGTAGCACGAGCTCAGGAAGGAGCCGTACGGCACGAGCTGCAGCCGGGAGGGCGCCGGAAAGATCTGCGGGTCCCGCAGCAGCGCCTGCAGCCGCTCGATGGTAGCCTGCCGTACAGCTCCGTCATGCTCACCCGGTTCACGGCTCTGCGGGAGGGAAAGGAGGGGGGTGTCAGCAGCATTAAGTGTGCTACTCGGGGGATGAAGGCCAGTGAGACTGTGGCCAGCTTATGGCTCTGGTTAGGGCAAGGGATTCTGGTGCGCGACACATACTCAGAAAATGCCAGGGTAGGTCAGCCCAGGACAAGCAGACAGCATGGAAAGAAATTGGGGCGGATGTCCAAGGCAGGTCTACATAGACGTCTGGACGTTGGAAATCCGGAAGCCGTAAACCCGACACCCCGTATTGGACAATATGAACGCTAGTTCTGCCGTGGCGTGACGTAGGGATTCCCAAATCCCTGCAGATTGCTGCTTTGCTATTGCTGAGAGGCAACTGACGACACAACCGCGCATCGTGCCGGTCGGGTACGGCACGATGCGCGGTTGTGTCGTCTCATTCGGGTGCAGGGCTGCTGCCGCTGGAATTGCTAATGTCCAGATGCATGTGTCAGCCTTGCGTCAGCATTCGAGGACACACACGGAATTTCGATATGGGAAAAGCGGGTAGACAAATGGTTGCCGCTCCTGCTGTTCGCCCTCCCAGAAGCACCTTGGCAAGCATCTTAAGGCTTTGCTCAGCAAATTTAGCCGTTTCTATGCGGCATCTGGACTTGTGCTGGCCCTGATCGAACTGCCAGTTCCGATCGATGAACGTCTCCACTGAGTGCTGCGTCCGCGCGGGTTGGCTTCCAAGGCTTCCAGTTCCAAAGCTGCTGCCATGTGTGCTTCCATCAGACGACGCCATCTCTCATGCGTAAAGTCTCGGGGTAAAGGCTAGCTGCCCATTCAACGACTAAGCCACAAACAAGCATCAGGGATGTACGCTTCAAATCCAGTCAGCGGAACGGAAGGGCCTGAACCCTCCGGCATATACAGAATGGAGTGGGGGTGAGAGTTTGTCATTTGTGTACTGTACGGCAGTACAGGATTCTTTATTCTCAAACGGGAAAACTCCGCTGCGACAGTCGCATGTTGTGCAGACTTAGTTTCTATGCGCGATATTGCCCTATGCATTGTGAGCCACAAATCACCACAATTGCCAAGACTAGCGAAATCGTTTCCTTTTGCTCCTGTAATTTTTGCAGTGACATGAGACAACAAACAGACTCACATGGCTGTTATATCTGCTAAGTGTTTAGCCAGGTTACAAAATTACTTGAGTACACCAACTAGCTGAGCAGTTGACGAGGGATAGGGAATTCCCTTGGAACAGTTGCTCTTACTTGATAAATTTACTAAGTTGTTGAGGTTGACCAGGGCCTCGGCTGTCCTAATAGAGTTCTAGAATATGGACGAGTAGGCTGAGTTGGGCCCGGCTTCAGCCGGGCCGCCCAGCATGGGCGTACCGGTAGTTCCAACAGACCTTGAGGCACCTCCTAGCCTTCAGGAGGACCCTGAGGAGACTGCAGCGCTGACAGTCGGTACAGCCACCGGAGTTGTCGCAACAATTGATGAGACTCTTCAACATGTGGAGAGTGTGGGTCGACCACATGATTGGTGGTGGGCTCTTAATAATTGGAGAAGACATCGTGTGCTGGCGGTTTTCGGGAGCGACATTTGCATGCGGCTGGAGGCCACCCTGAGCAACAAGTACTTGCTATTTTTCACAATGATAATGACATTATTTTGCTTGTACGCGGTGGATGTTTGTGATTTGGCTAAGGGAGGAACGGACGCACGGACTGCCGTCTCGGCCATTCTGGTGAGTAGAGAAGGAATCCGATGGTGCGATTATAGGCTCCATTTACTTTATCTTTGCAAACAATTTGTTCTTTATTTTGAAAGAACTAATAACTTGGGTGTGTCATCGCTGTCTCGCAGCTTGCCATGTTCATTTTCTTCTCAGTTGACCTCCTGCTGTCTTCCATTTTCGTGGACAAGTACATATTGAGGTACGCTCTCTGATTAAACAATTTAACTCTCGGGAAACCGCGCCCTAATGTTCGGGCTGGACCGTGGGTATATCTAGCTGCGTAACCTACAAGGCCCATCCCACGCTTCTGCTTTAACCTGATCATCGCCCTGGTGAACGCCCTTGCCGTGTGGTCATACAGCTTTTTCTTCTGGGTGGATCTAGTTGGAACAGCAAGCTTAATTCTCGACATCCAGTGGTTTGTTGCCGGCTACCTCAGCGCCGAGGGTTCTAACGCACTGCAAATAACAAGAGCCGGGCGAGCTGCCCGAATTGGCTCCCAAATGGGTAAGCTTCTGGGCTCAATAAAGACAAAAGCTAATTAAAAACAATAGCTAATTATGCGGGGATTATCGACAGGGGCTTTAACAGTTAGTAGGGTTTGGGGACGCCTAAGCAGAGGCCATCGGCCATTTCGCACGCTACCGGAAAACAGGCGCGGAATTATGTCGGTCTCCCATGACGCATTACTGGCCCGAAGCACGTGTTGCGTTGTGCCATAGACCTGTTGAGCATAGGGCCCCCTACTGCCGAGAGAAATAGATGAAGAAGTTCTTAGTTAATCAACGGTCAGTTCGCAGTTTGTTGCCATCACATGGCACGGATGGCGCTGTAGCAGCGTATCCACGTGCTGGAAGGTCAAAAAGTGGGGGTGGCCAGGACGGAGCATGGGCTCCCCCACGGCAACGTCGAATGCGGTTCACTCGCTAGGACGTACATAGTAGTATTGCTGGTGCTGATATTGATGACTGATACCATGGTGGTGGTTGTAGTAGTTAAGGTGGTGGTTGTGGCGATGTGGGTTGGGTCCCAAACTTCTTGCATCTCTAGGGAAGTTCATTGCGCTTTACACCTCGCGTCTCCACGACAAGCGAGAACCGGCTCAACAGCAAGGGCAGGACAGGGCCAGGCTTGGCTGAAGAATCACATGAATATTATGAATACTATTACGGTATTAATATTACGGTATAATATTATGGTAATTATCCCCAAGACCTGTGGGATTGTGATGCCGATGACTTGCAGGTCGGATTACCCGGGTGTTGCGCATGGTCCGGGCGTTGCGGCTGCTGAAGGTGCTGCAGCTGCGAAGGCGGGCCAGGCAGGGCATGGAGCACAACCACGGCCTGGGAAACGTAAGTTGTCTATGATTCTGGAGGGTTCCCTAGGGTTTCGGAGCGCAAAATTCAGCTTTGCAAGCGTTCTGTAGAATGTACACGCCTTGGATGGGCGCGTCTTTAGGTGGTTTTCTTAATAGGAAGTCATACCCCACCTCATTGCCGAACATGGGGGGAACACGCGGGTCCAAGGCACGCACCCACCCACCCACCTAGCTGGCTGGCTGGCTGGCTGGCTGGTTCCGCGATACTCCCGCAGCCTGCACGTAGCAGAAAAAACAGCGCCTCGCGAGGACTATATCAGATTCCACCAGAAGCGCGCGAGGCTGCGCGCTACACCCCCAGTCGGCGGCAACGTCCACTAGGGTGCGGAGTAGGGTGCTTTCCTGCGGCAGCAGCAGCGGCGGCGGCGGCGGCGGCAGCAGCGGCGGCGGCGGCGGCGGCAGCAGCGGCGGCGGCGGCGGCAGCAGCGGCGGCGGCGGCGGCAGCAGCAACAGCAGCGGTGGCGGCGGCGGCAGCAGCAACAGCAGCGGTGGCAGCAGCAGGAACAGCAGCGGTGGCAGCAGCAGCGGCGGCGGCAGCAGCAACAGCAGCGGTGGCAGCAGCAGCGGCGGCGGCAGCAGCAACAGCGGCGGCTACAGCAGCAACAGCAGCAACAGCAGCAACAGCGGCAGCAGCAGCAGCGACGCGGCGTCAACAGCGGCGGCTGCAGTAGCAGCTGCGGCGGCAGCAGCTGCGGCGGCGGCTACAGGAGCGGCGGCGGCAGCAGAAGCAGCGGCAGCGGCGGCGGCGGCAGCAGCAGCGGGGGCGGCGGCGGCAGCAGCAGGGGGCCGGCGGCAGCTGCGGCGGCGGCGGCGGCACGGCGGCGGCAGCAACAGGGCCGGCGGCAGCAGCAGTGGGGGCGGCGGCGGCGCTAGCGTCAGCAGCGGCGGCAGGCAGCAGCTGCCAGCCACAACCTTCCCAGCAAAAGAGGGGAGGGCTTGCCTCATGTTTCCATACGCCATTACATGCTTCTTGCTTCAGCTCCCAGACACCGCTGCTGGAGGCACCAGCTGCTGGGTACCGCAGGGTGTATTTATAGTAGAGGAGGTTGAAACAAGTCCAAAAGGACAGAAGTGGCCACAGGCCACCGATTACAGCTTGAAAACCTTCGCGAGCACTTTTATAAGCTGTTATGCACTGCGTTGCTACGGCGAGCCGTACAATCATAACTACCGTTCAAATCCGTACAGCAACCCACCCTCTGTAATTCTCTGTCTTCAGGTCGCTCCCCCCGCACATCCCTTCAGGGGTATCGCGATTGCCCGTTGTGCGAGCTGCTGCCCCTCTCTTGCCCTTGGTGCTATCCGTGCTATACTCTGTTCCGTCCATTCCGCTCATGTGGGGTCTGCAGGGGCCAATTCGGCCTACGGTGCTCGGAGAGCTTCTAGCGGAATCCACCACCCGCAAGTGTGTCATCATTATCTTGTTCGTGCTGATCGTTGCTACCTTTCTTGAAAACTACCCTGTCACGGTGAGCGATCTCGACTGGAATCGAACCGGAGATTCCACCCCGCATGATATTGCTGAGGTTCCCTCTTTACAGATTGCGAAAAAGTTAATCTTATTTTTTCAAAAATAAGAATAGTAGCTTATGTAGTAGTATGTAGGTAACCATAGGTTGAAGCCTTTGTCTTGGGGCGCGTGGTTACATTTTGAACCATGAGCCGCAACCGATGCGGCCGGGATATTGGGCGCGCCCAAGCTCCTTCATCATTTTCCCAGAGCGACTGGAATGAACTTTTGCCACGAACCACATCACCTCTCACCCTCGGACCCAGGCCGCGGACTACAACCGGATTCAGTTGGTGTCGTACCGCATCATGACGCCGGAGGCGTTCGTACAGAGCTCCGCGCACCCTGTCATTCTGCTGACCTACGTCGACGTCCTCGGCGGCGGCCGCCTTGTTAACTTTTTGCCGTACACTCGTACGGACATGCGCAGCGTCATGCAGCTCCGTACGGAGGTAGAGTGCGCCAAGTACGTCGGATCTCGGGTGGAACCGTGTGGCTTTGCCAACGACTACAACGCCGTCTGGTGGGTGTCACTAACGGGGATTCTCTCCGGAGGGGAGGGGGGGAGGAAATATCTGCAAGCGGGGCGGCACGGCATGACCTTTGCCAGCGACTGCAGCAGCATGTTGTAACTGGCATGGTCACCGCCCCGGAGGTTCCCTTTCGAGTTCTGGACAGGGCGCAGATGAAGTTCAAACCATCTAGCTTGGTTCTTTCTGCTGCTCGTTCGCTTCCTCCTCCTCCTCGATGCGCTGTTACGTGTGAGCGGAGCGAAATCTACATGCTGTACACACCGTACCCATCCGGACTGTGTGTAAGTGTACGGAGCAACGATGTACTACTTATTACTCATGCCCATGTGTTCCGTGCGTGTTCACTTCCCGGGTGGCGTGGCACGTGTTGGATTTACGCGTGCAGGTACGACGTGTCGAAGTCACAGCAGCTGAACGCTGGTCTCAACATCGCGTTGACTACGGTCATTATTGTGTGTCTCGGCCTATCAGCGTACTTTTTCGGGCGTGACGCTACGACCTACGTCATCGTGCCGATCGAGACCATGCTCAAGTACCTCAAGCGAATGATCATGGTTTGTGGGGAGATGGGAAGGGATGGGATGGGAAGGGAAGGGTGACACGGGGGGGGGCCTTGACACCAGAGACGTGCGTATGTGGCGCGGTGGCATAATGGGTGACGGCGGTACGGCGCGGTACAGTACGGCAGCTGCGGTGGCAGGCATGATATTGCCTTTAGTCCGTGTGCTGCTTTACGTGTGTGGACGTTGTCGCGGCTGTGATGTATGACTATCATGATTTGGTAACCATCTGCAGTTGCAGATCAGGAACGCAGGAACCCGCGTGGGACCGTGGGGTACTCTTTTGAATGTGTTTACATTATTCCAATATTTTAACCTCCAGGATGCCTATGTCCTAGAGGCACCATCGGAGCGGGGGCCCGTGGGGGGATGGGTGAGAACGTGCGTGCGTGCATGGCGTTGGAACTCTATGCAACAGCTGTGTGCTTGGTTGTTGTGGCTGTAGGTGGGTGTGGACAGTTGCGACGTGGAAAGCGAGAACATCAACATCCGCAAGCCGCCCGAGACGGATGTGCTGGCCAACTACGTGTCGAGACTGGTCAACGAAATAGACAACGCCAGGTGGAAGGTGCGTCTCTTTCGCCCCTGCTTTATATCCGGATGTGGGGTGGGTGGGGCCGTGCGGGGTTGGGGCCGTGCGGGGTTGGGGCCGTGCGGGGTGAATGGAACGGAAAGGAGCGTGCTTGTGAGGGAGCCTGAGCTTGCGGCCAAGTACGTAATAAGCCTGGCCAGGATGTCAGAGAGCCTGGGGGGAATGTCAAGAGCCCTCAGCATGCCGAGCCAGCGGTCATTATGTGCTTTCCCAACCCAACGATGGTCAGTAGGCGCCATTTAGCCAGGTGACCAGCTGGCAGGATAGCCAGGACATGGCGCGGCAGGGGCAGGATAAGTCAGGTTCGTGACCAGGTGTAGCCGTCCAGCCGGAAGGAGAGGAAGAGCCGAATAGGAAATTCCTAATTTGAGTGGGACGTGGCCCCGGGTGCGACCAGGTTGGGTTTTGCGGTGAGTGTTTCCAAACCCGATGGTTATTTGTTTTAAACCTCGTAGCTCCCGAGCGAGCCCCATGTAAAAAAGCTGCACGATCCCCAGGTCGAATCCCCCCGGTTGCATTTTTTTCCCTCAGGCGGAGGAGGAGGCCCGCATCAGCGACACGCTGCTCAACAGCATGGTGCCGCCACGCATCGCCAGACAGCTCAAGGTGTGTATGTACGGCTGAAATAAGGAGGGCTGTAAACGGCAGTGGAGTTAACAGCTTCTATTCCTGGCTTGGGAGTGGTTTTGTAATACAGTTTTCTAGCACGTGATTTACTCTGTCGGGGTGGAGGTTGGAGCGCTCCGAGTCGCCGGGAGGAATTCCTGAAGGGGTTCCCGTTCTCCGGTCGCTCGATGCCCTTTGTGATGCCCTGTCTAATGCCCTTTGTTCCCTTTTCCTGCTTTTGTTGGCAGTCGAGCCTTTCCTTTTTCACTGTCTGATTCTCTTTCCCGTCTCGCCTTCCCCCCATCCACCACCTCCCATCACCACCCCTCAACTCCCACCACCGCCACCACCACCACCACCACCACCACCTCCCATTCACCTCCTGCCCGCTTTAGGAGCTTCGTTGGTGGGAGGCCGGTCCGGAGCAGCGGGCTCAGACCATAGCGGACTCCTTCCCGCACACGACGGTCTTGTTTACGGGTGGGTCGGTGGGTCGGTCGGTGGGTCCTCCCAACGGCCTCCAAACGTCTGCTTGACACATCTGAAGCTCCTCCCACGCCCCTCACCAACACCACCCCTGGACTGACTGAGAGAGTGGGTGGGTTCGTCCTGGGGCTGTGCTTGGCTTCTTTACCAGCTACTACCAACACGCTGCCGGCTGCCTGAAATGCAGTCAGTCCTTTTTGAATGGTTATTGTAATGACTGTTACTGTTTATACTGTCTGTGTGTGTCTCTCTCTCTACCAATTAATCTATCTAACTATCTATCTATTTGTCTATGACTTAGATTACACTGTGGGCCGCGAGAGCCGGGGGCCGAAGCCGAAACACAGCGCAAGGGTCGGGAGCACACAGCACAAGTCTTGTGTGCTCCCGACCCCGATTTGGACTGCCAACACTCAACGCAGCCACTCCCCTGCCCCTCCATCCGGGGATGGCGCTGCAGTGAAAACACTCTATTGTCTATGTATGTATGTATGTATGTATGTATGTATGTATGTATGTATGTATGTATGTATGTATGTATGTATGTATGTATGTATGTATGTATGTGCCTATCTATCTATTTTTATGTTCCCAATATTGTTTCTTGTCATTGTTTCTGTCGACCTGCAACTCCAAGCTGTCACGGGCCTCCCCCCCACTTTTTCCTCCCTCCCCACACAATCCCGCGCGCACGCACATGTGTACGTCATGTGTACGTCATGCGTACGCAAATGCATACATGCACACGTACAGATATTGTGGGCTTTACGACCCTCTCCTCGCGGATATCCCCCGAGGATGCCATGCGCCATCTCAACAACATGTACACCGTGTTTGACGAGATCGTCGAGAAGTACGGGCTGTACAAGGTACGGCACGGTATGGAAGTACGGTCCTAATCCCGTGCACTGCTGTATGCTCCCGCGTCACGTGTTGTGTCTCTCTTCTTACCCCCTCTTACGTCCCCGCCCACCTCTACCTATCCCCACCTACTCCTCCTCCCAACACCCCCAACAAACCCAACACGCCCAACACCCCCAAAGGTGGAGACCATCGGTGACAGCTACATGTTGGTTGGGGGGGCGCCGGAGGAGCGTGTGGACCACGCGGAGCGAGTGGCGGCCGCCGCGTTGGAGATCCGCGGCTGTGTGCCCCTGCTGCGGGAGATCAGCGGCGAGCCGGGCATCAATGTGCGCATCGGCATGCACAGCGGCGCGGTGACCGCGGGTGTGGTGGGCTTCAAGAACCCCCGGTGGCATCTGTTCGGGGACACGTGCAACACAGCCAGCAGGATGGAGAGCACGGGTGAGGGACTGGGGGATGAGGGCCTGGGAGCGAGGGGCTGCGAGTGATGGATTCACGTATGTGTTTCACGTATATATGTGTGTGTGTGTGTGGTTTTATGGAAATAGGCAAGATAGGACCCCTGTTTACAGCACGGCCCCGGCAGGGCCGAAGGAAAAGGGAGTATACCTGGGGCGTTTTGAAGCGTGCTTGTTCAGGAGTGTGTCCCCGTGTATGTGTGTATGTATGTATGTACGTTTGGCTGATCGCAGGCATCGCCGGTGAAATCCAACTCAGCTGTACGACGTACGAGCTGATCAAGGATCGGTTTCAGTGCAAAGTCCGCGGCAAGATTGCGGTCAAGGGCAAGGGCGAGATGGTGACGTACCTTCTGGAGAGAGAGGTACGACAGATTTCCGGTTCCCGGGGGAGATGAGGGAGGGAGCGAGGAAAGGGAGGGAAGGGGGAGAATGTAGGGTGATGTGAGGGCAGGAAGTCCGGGAAGTTGTCCTCCTGTGCAGTTCAACATCGGGGCAGTAGCAACAACAACGTCAAGGCGTGTCCCTTCCAGTTGTGTTTTGACTTGATTCCCCCTCTTGCTGATCGCGACCTCGAAAACCCCCTTCTCGCTGCCGCCGCCTTTCACCCCCTTCTGGTGGGGGCGTTATTTCTTTCTTTCGTGTTATGCCCGCGGCGCAGTGCGGCACTAGCTTGCCAGCAGACTCGCCCTCTGGGCTGTTGGCGGCCGGCGGCGTCGCGGCCATCGCTGGACTGGGTGCCGCGGCAGTCGGCGGCAGCGGCGGCGGCGGCGGTGGTGGTGGTGGTGACGTGATGGATCGGGAAGCCCTCCTGGCCAGTCCTCAGTTCAAGAAGGTAACAGCGTGCGTGCGTGTGCATGTCTGTGTATGTCTGTGCATGTCTGTATATGTCTGTGTATGTCTGTGAGTATGTCTGTGACTGCCTGTGCGTATTTCTGTGTGTGTGTTGATGAGCTGAACCACGAGGAGGTGCTGAGTGTGTTACCTGCGTGTGTTTGTGTATGTGTATGTGTATGTGTATGTGTATGTGTATGTGTATGTGTATGTGTATGTGTATGTGTATGTGTATGTGTATGTGTATGTGTATGTGTATGTGTATGTGTATGTGTATGGCCTCACACCTTGTTTCCAAGGACGCCATCGCTCCTCGTCCACCCGTGTGCGGTCTCCGTACCTTGTACGTCATATGTCGTATCCCTGTGGGTTTATGTGTCGTACGTTCTAGAAGCTGCGGGGTCATCGCGGTGGCTGAAGCCATATCCGGAATGTGAGGCAGGGTATGAATGTGTACGTCTGTCTGTCTGGTGGTCTGTTTGTCTGTCTGTCTGGCATGTCGCCTATGCAGGCCATGGAGCGTTACACCGCCGCACGCAACAGCTTGCTAGCCGAGGAAGAGGAGATGTGCAAGCTGCTTAAAACACTGGACGACGCCACGACGGCATCGCCGACGGCGGAGGAGCTGCCTTTACCGCCGCCGTCGCCGTCGCCGTCGCCGCCGCACCCAGAAAACTCGACGGGCGCGGAAGCGGCGGCGGGCGCGGTCGTTCCTCGTCTTACTGTGGGACTGCCCGCAGTCGCATTCAAACAGACGGTGTTGGGGGGCTGTACGACGTCGGATCTTAAGGTACGGATGAGTTGGAGTTGGGAAGTGGGCTCTACTATTCCCCTAAATCTACCCCTCCTCCCACCGGAAAAAAATCTAAACCTAACTGTAAAAACTACCCCCCCCCAATACCCCAGCTTAAAATATATATATTAAAATAGATATATAGTTAACCCCCAGCTTAAGCAGATGTATATATATACACACATATATATACATACATATACATATACATATACATATACATATACATATACATATATGTATATGTATATGTATGTATATGTATGTATAGATACATATATAGTCTATATATGTACCGAGACCCCAGCTAACCTAACACGAAAAAGCCCTTAAACATATAAGCCAATGTTATAAATCATATGCACGATTTCCGCGATCTCGTCCACCTTTATCTCGCAGGCTCTGACGCTCCACATGTACGAGGAGCTGTCCATGTCTCGCGCCATCATGGCGGCTGCGGAGGAGGAGAAGGCGGCGGGGATGCGGCGGGACATGCTGCTGAAGCTGTACGCGCGAGTGCTTGAGGCGCCGGGGATGTCTCTAAGGGACACTTTTGCGGCCATACTGGAGGCACTGTACAAGGTACGGAAACGAGTACGGCATAGTACGGGACAGTACGGGATAAGCGCGGAATGTGTATAGCTAGGATTTGCTGCACTTGCTGCACCCTGTAGATCCGGCGGTAGTACGACAAGTACGTGGCAAGAGGATGTGCGTGTGTATGTATGTGGAGAGAAGGAAGAAGGGTGGAAATTCAGTAGTGGGCGTTCTGCATTGTCGTAATTTTGTTTATTTGTGCCGCTAGCGCCGTTGCTGCTACTGCTGTTGCGACTGTTAATTCTGTCAACACCGTTGCTGCTGCTGCTACTGCTACTAACGTACCTTGGCGGGGTTGGCGAAACCAGATTATCGAGTGTGACGTCATCAAGCTGTACGTGGTGGACCACGCGAGGGGCCAGCTGTGGCCCGCCACCCGGCATTGCGCCGCGGACGCCAATCGGGTGGGTGCGGACGGCACGGGACGGGGTGGCTGGTGCGACCCGGGGGCCGCAACCAGGGCCCGAGGTAGGGATATAAAGCCATCACGGGGAGGAGGATTCCACGCCGTGTCCAGCCCTAGGAGTGGAGTAGTAGGGTAGGACCCCTTGCCTAAAGACCTAACCCACCCGCCTCCCGCCTCTCCACCTCCTGTGCCATTCAACGACTCAGCCCCTGCACGGACATATCCCCCTGGCCTCATTAGAGGGGTGGTTTGATTTATTCCGGGACGGTATTTCCCCTCCTCAACACCCTTACGCGCAATGTCCGGTTCCCTAAACATACAGACGCTTCCCCTGGAGGGCACTTTGGCTGGCTCCGCAGTACGGCGTGCTCGTGTCGTACGGGTGGATGACGTGTCCAGGGAGGAGGAATTCAACTGGGAGATGGAGGTGAGCGAGCAGGAGGACTGTGGAGGGGGGAGGGGCCAAGCCGCGATGGATTGGAAACCTGTGAACGTAGGGGCCTCACATTACGGCTGTGTGACTTTAGCAGCAGTAGCAGCAGCAGTTTTCACCTTTCTTGCCGTCCTGCCTTGTTATCTCTCTAGCTATGTTCCCTTCCCTCTCCTCCCTTGCCCAACACCCTGCACCACCTCACACCTGGAGGTGATGGGCCCTGGGTCTATCTCCCTCTCAGCTCCCTCCCCCAGCTCCCTCTTCACGACCACCGGATAGCTCTGTCCCACCGCTCCATGTCCATGAATGAACCATGTGTAGGAGCTACCCGCGGGCTACACCTCCAAGTCTGTGATGTGCGTCCCCGTCTTTTCCGCCTCAAGTTATCACGCACCCGCACAACATGCGCTACGTCTGTACAACGGCGCCGGCACGCCGCCGCCGAATTCCTCGGCGCCGTCGGCTGGCGCCGCTGACGTCATTGCCGTACTGGTCATGATTAACCGGTGGACCACCTGGAGGGAAGCGGGAGCGGAGGAGGGCGAGCGGCGCATCGTGCCATTCGCGGCTGCCGATGAGGCGTCGGTTCGCGATGCGGCGGCGTCGGTTGGGCTCTTGCTGATGCGGCGGCGTGGTGAGATGCTGTTGGCGTCGGCGGTGTCACCGAATTGCCTGGCAGGGGCGTCGTTCAGTGTGGCGGCCCTGCCGGCGAGTGTGGCGCGACGGCGACTGCGGACTGTGGCCCGACGGAGCTCCGTCGCGCTCCTGGACACGAGGGGCAATTTGTGGGCCATGAAACAGGAGGAGCTGTTGGGGTGAGTTTGAATTTCAAATTCAAATTTCAAATTCAATTTTTGATTTCGCTTGAAAGTTGGCGGGTGATTCCCGTCCCGCGTTTTTCTTTTCCGACTGGTGTACAGGAAGAATATAATAATGATAATAATAATATGGTTTTCTCCGTTATTGGATGATCGAAAATTTTTGCTGTTTTCTTTTGTCCGTTCTCAATGCAGGCAAGCTCGGGACGTGCTGTTGGCGCTGCAGCGGCGGGTGGCGCCCAGTGCGCTGTCGGTGCTGGGCGCAGCAGGCGACGAGGCGATGGTGTCGTACCTTGTACGGATAGCGGACGAGCAGGGTGCTGGACGGTTCTTCAACTTGGCGCACTCCGTGGGTGTGCTGCAGGTGGGTCTGTTGTGGGGGAGGGGGAGGGGGAAAATGCCGCTTTTTCGTCGTACATCATGTGTTTCAACCCCTCTTCAAATACCCCTCTTAATCTCTACTCCTTCTTTCTCTCTGTCTGTCTGTCTGTCTGTCTGTTTGTCTGTCTCTTTCCGCCGACGACGCAACCGAGCGGCTGAAAATGGCCCCTTCCTTCCCCCGTATGTGCACCCCGTGCTGATGACCTCACGCCTGAGAAACCCTAAAACCCTAAAACCCCAAAGTACCAATCCCTCCACCCCTGTGCATGTCGCACACCCCCTCGTTCTGAGCCCCCTTTACCGTACACTCACGAAGCCGTTATTGCTTGACACTGCCGTTGCTACTGCCGCTGCTGCTGCTGTGGCGGCGGCGGCGGTCGTCGTTGCCGCTGCTGACGTCAGGGTATCTACCTCACTCTCCGAGCCCACACGGACCTGGCGGCAGCGCTGGGACCTCACCACCTTCTGGCGCTAGTGCTGGCGGCGTCGCTACTCAATATCGACCGCGACGGCGAGTTCCTTCCTGCCGTACCGACGGCGGGTGCGCCGCTGAGCATTGGCGCCTGTGCCGCCGTCTCCGGCGGCGCCGTCAGCAGGACATCGCGGACGCGGCCCACCGCCGGGGGCAGCGCCGGCGTCGCTGCGGCAGTAGGGAACCTGGGCCTTACGCCGACGCCATCAAGCAGCGCGCTGAACGCGTCGTCGCCGCAGACTTCACTACCGCCAACGCTGACGCCGCCGCCAGGTCGGCATCAGCGTCAGATGCAACAAGCAGCTCAACAGGTGGCGGAGGTTCACCGGGAGCCGCCGTTACCGGTGCAGTTGCCGCCACCGCTCAGCACCCGAGACCTCGCTCAGGCGACGGCGACGGCAGCAGGGCTGCGAAAGTCGGAACCAGGAATTGCGGCGGCAGCGACGGCGGTGGCGGCGGCGACGACGGCGTCGGTGACGGCGGCGGCGACGGACAGCTTTACGTCATGGCAACGGAGCGCACCGCCGCCGCCGGCCACCTCCGCCTTTGCGGTTCCGGTCGCAGTGGATCCTTCCGTATCTTCGTTGAGAGGATGGAGCGGTAAAAGCTTTCCATCTGAGCCGCCGTCGCCGTCGTTGCTTCCATTGCCGGCAGCGGCATCAGCGCCGGCGTGTACGGCAGAAATGCAGGCGGCTGTACGACCGGTCGAACGGGGGGATGATGCTATCCAGAATGCAAGTGCAGATGCATCCGCGCCCACGCCGCTGGTAGCGGTAGTTGCGGATGCCGCCGATGACGGCGTCCGCCGGTTTCCGCCTGTCGTACCAGCTGACGGTACTCTGTCGCCGCCGTCGGGAGCCACAGGGACTGCGGTACCTGTCCTGACGTCTTCTGGCGGCGGCGGCGCTACTGCTGCAGCCACTACCACCGCCGCTGCCCCCAGCGTCACGTCGGCCTCCGTCGCCCGCCCCCGAGCCGTCAGCGCGCGACGGGGTCGCCTGGTAGCGGTGGTGGATGAGATCCTGTCCGGCGAGTCCAACATCCTGGCGGCGATACCGGCGTCGGAGGCGGCCGCCGTCAAGGCGTCTGTCGTTACGCTCCTTGCGCTCCGAAACCAACCCGCCGCCGTCCTGTCGATGCCAGGGCTGGTGGTCCAGCCAGACAGCATCGGCGGTGGCGGTGGCGGCGGCGG
>NW_003307545.1:481088-482311 GCF_000143455.1 Volvox carteri f. nagariensis | reverse complement strand
CCGCCGCCGCCGCCTCCGCCACTGCCGCCGCTGTCAAGGGCGTGGGCGGCGCCAGCTTTGGGCTGGCATCTCCCGGTGCAGCCGCAGCCGCTGGCGCCGCCGCGAACAGCGTGTTCGACTCGGCAACGGCCGCTGCGGCGGCAGTAGCAGCGCTGAACAGCGGCGAGGTACGCGGCGGCAGCAGCACGGTACGCGGCGGCAGCAGCACGAGGCCAGCGGTAGCCACGGCGGCGGCGGCGATGAGCCCAGGAGGTGGTGGCATTGGCGGCCCCGTCGGCGCCTCCAGTTCTACCTCGGCCTTTGCCGCCGCCGCCGCCGCCGGCGCCGGGAGCCAGTCCGTCGGGCCCCTGAGTCTCTCAGCGCTCATACAGGTGAGCGGGGGATGCCTTACCCCTGTACGAAATCATGTACTTTATGGGTAACCTTGCTCGTGTTTTTCAATCCATGCACAAGGCGACATCGTTTTACTTCCCTGTACATAACATAACATATGTTAAGCCCTATGTTAATAGTAATTAGTTAGCCTAGTTAATAAATTATGTTAATATAAATAGAAGAATACATATATATGTATATACAAGTATACGTAATGAAGTAACCTTGTATTGAATGGTATTGTATGTGCGTGTTTGTGTGGTTCTTGATCGGCGTGTGGTCCTTGTGCGTCTTGTAGCCGCCCATATAGCCTGTAAACGTGTGCGGCCAGGATATAGTGGTCAGCCAGGAGGCGGCAGGGAGGGGCTTAGGGCCGGCCCGCCACAATCTCACCTGAGGCTATTCCTCTCCGTTCTCCCCTCCCCCTTTTTCTCTGATCCCCTCCCCCTCCCCGTCCTGTATCCTGTGTCCTGATCAGGCTGCCGACACCGACCCCACACGTTTGGCGGAAACGCGGACTGCCGTGTGCGCCTTGTTGCTACTGGTGCGTGTGTGTATGTGTATCTGTGTGTGTGTGGGGGGTGTTGTCCTGGGGTTTCGGGGGGGAAGGGGAGGGCCCGCGTGGACCAGCCGTCCGTCTGTCCCTTATTCCGTCATAGCTGTTGTGGGGAGGGGCGGGCCCCATATCCAGCAGGTTATATGCGGCAGCTGTCGTACTCGTGTGATGTGGTGGTGTTTAGGTGGCAAACTGCCTAACTGCCTACTGCCGCCCCGTCCCGCCTACCTATCGCTTTGCCCCCCTGTTTCACCGTGTCTCACCTCACCAGGTCTGTTCCCCTCCCTCCATC
>NW_003307545.1:480174-481038 GCF_000143455.1 Volvox carteri f. nagariensis | reverse complement strand
GTCAGCGCGTCTGTACGACATCGCAGTGTGTCTCTACTGGTGGGGCTCTGGGGGTTTAGTGTGTGTGGGAGATAGGGGGAGGGGGGAGGGGGGGAAATGAGGACGTTGACGTCCTCACTCCCTCGCTCTCACCTGGGCTCGGTGCGCCTGTGCTGCTGCTGGTCTCCTCTGCTGGTCACCTCAGAGAGAAAACTAGGCACTAGGCAGCTTTAGGGTGAGGATTGTTCCTGTCTCTCCCCCTCGCTCTCTCCCCCTCGCTCTCTCCCCCTCGCTCTCTTATCTTTATCTCATTACGGCCTACTGAATGACAGCATGTTTCGAGCTCAAGGGGCCCTTTGATGGTGCCGTTGTTGTTGGGGGGTTGTTCTCTGGAGTCAGTGGCTTTCCCACCCTCCCCCTCCGCCCGCGCAGGGTCCCCCGGACACCTCTGTCGAGGACGTGCAGAACCTGTTGCTGCTGGAGGTGCCGCGAATGCAGGTGGGATGGGGTGGGGCGGGATGGGGTGGGGAGTGGATTAGTCGCAACAAATGCCCTAGTGCCCTACCTACCTACCTGCCTACCTGGCCTGCCGTACACGGGGGGCTGTCCTGACCCGGGGTATGAACCGCATCACCGCAATACCCACAACCGGCCTCTGCTCTACCAACCACCGTACCCTACGGTGACGCTGTACGGCACCGCTGTACGATGACGTCAGCTCGAGGTCATCCCGCTGTGGCAGCGGACGGTGGAGCTGCTTCCGGGTCTGCAACCGCATCTTGATGCGCTGCACGCTAATCGAGCCACCTACGTATCCATGCTCCAAGATACAGCGTCGCTGGCGGCGACGTCGTCATACGCGGGCGGCGGCGGAGCTGCCGCCGG
>NW_003307545.1:434424-480124 GCF_000143455.1 Volvox carteri f. nagariensis | reverse complement strand
GGCACCTTCGGCGGCGGCGCCGCCGCCGCCGCATCGCCGCGCGGCAGCCCCGGAATGGCGGGCGCCGCTGCCGCCACCGCCGCCGCAGGCGGCGGCAGCGCCAGCAACACTCCTTCCTCCACCTCGTTGCGGCCGTCCCTTCGGCGCAGTACGGCGGCAATGGATGGCTCGCCATCGAGTCGGGACCCGCGGCGCTTCATCAGCGTCAAGCAGCGCGGCAGCAGCGCATTGGCGCGCAGCGTCATGGCGTTGATGCCGTCAGGCGACAGCAGTACGGCGGCTGGCGGCGGCATCCGCGGCGGCCCCGGCAGCTCGGGGGCCCTCGTGTACATTCGCGCATCTAGCAGTCGATCGTACGGCGGTCGTAATGGGCCGGATGATTTTGATGGGGACGTGCTGGAAGCTGGGGGCGGCGGCGGCGCCGCCGCCGCCGCCGCTGCTGCTGCCACCGGCGTTGGAGCTGCCACCGGCGGAGCCCCCGACAGCGTCAGCAGCGGTTCCCGGCTGCTCCGCCAAGGCGGCTTGCCAATTAACAGTGCCGCGGGCTCCCGCTCCATGCGCCGCGTCACAAGTCGCTCCAGCGGCGGGCCGCCGTCGACGGTGGGGGCCAGCAGACTCGCGAGCTTGGCGTTACAGTCCTCCGGCAGTGTGGCATCCGTGGCGGCGGCGCCGGCGGCAGCCGCCAACGGCCCGGACATGGACGGCTACTGCACCCTTGGCAGCGGACGCCACATATCGGGCAGCAATCAGCCGTTGCTGCGTGTGCCGGGCTTTCGGCCACGGTCCCAGACACATGATCTGGGGACGGCGTCCGCCGCTGACTCGGCGGCCGTAGCTGCAGCCGCCGCTGCCGCGGCGGCGTCGCCGGTGGATTTGGGCGGCAGTGGCGGCAGCGGCCAGCGGCGTAGCAGCATCACCAACAGGCTTAACACGGTGTTTGCTTCTTTTCGTGCTAGCGGCCGTGTCACCCATCGATCGCTTCTTGTCGCCGTCCCCGACGGCGGCAGCGGCGGCAACGGCGGAAGCTCACATGCAAACACAGTCGCGATGTCTCCTGTCGCCGGTGAGCCAAGCTCTCCACAACAGCCCCAGTCGCTGTCCTTGGCGGCATCGCAAGGCTTTGAGATGTACGGACCACCCGACGGTGGGCTTCATTTCGCGTGCAGTCCGGCAGCGGCGACGGCGTCGTCGGCGGCGATGCTGAATAACAACCATGGCGTCGGCGGCGGCGGCGGCGGCGCTCCGGTGGGTCCGACGCTGTCCCAGCCTCTGTACGGCGAATCTGCCGGATGGGGCGAGTCGTACCTGACGTCGCCGGCGCCGTTCCCGCAGACCTCCCACTTGTTATTGCAGTCATCCCAATCCCCGGCGGTGCTGTCGCCGGCGAGCAGCATGCAGCGTCCGGCGGGACTATCCATGAGCGTCACCGCCGCCGCCGCTGCCGCACATGCGGGTGCGGTGGTGGCGTCATCGTGGGTGCTGCCCGCAGCGGCAGCGGGAGGGTTGGCGTCACCCACATCGCCGAGTGAGCGCGCCATCTCCGCTTCATCAAAGGGCAGACTGCGTACGACCATCATGCGGCGGCTGTCCCGCGTGGCCGCAAAGCTGCCGTTCCACGCCGGCGGCGGCGGCGCCGCTGCGGCGGCGGCCGTTGCTGGCGTCGGCGGCTGCCGTAGCAGCGTCGACGCAGGGAGCTGGGGGACCGCTCCGCCAGCAGGAGAGGTCGCGGCGGTACTGCAGCTCGACGCTGCGGAGCCCGGGATCGGTTTTCGCCCAGTATCTGACAGCGGCACGAGGGGACCCCAGGGGGTTCGACTTGGGAGCAATGGCGGCCGTCGCGGCTCAGGTTCCGGTTGTAACCAGGTCCCTAACACGGCGGCGGCGGCGGCGGCGTCGCTGCGAAGGTTGGGGACCATTCAAGGCGCTGAGCTGGCAAATCATTCCCACCACTACCAGCAGCAGCAGACGTCATCACAATCGCCGCTAACGGAGGAGGCGGGTCAGGGGGCGCTGCCATCGCGGCGCCGGCGCGTCACAGCGCCCAGCGGCGCGCTGGCGCTAGCGCAGCAGCACGAGGAGTGTGCCGCCACGGTCGCAGCGGCGGCGATCGCATTCGCAGCCAGGCAGGCTGCCGCGGCCGCCGCCGCCGCCGCCGCCGGCTGCGGCAACGCCCCCCTTGATGTCGATCAGGAGCCGGCGGTGCCGCTGATCGACACTGACGCCATTCTGCCTTCAACCGTCAACGGCCTCGTCAACGTGTTGCCCACGGTAGCTGAGCTAACGGGATCCGGTCGTCACTCCTCCGGTGCCGGTACGGCACGCTCCAACTCCATCATCGCGCCCGGAGAGACGCCCAAGCACGCCGCTACAGCAGCTGCCGCTACTGCCACTACTGTCCATACGGCCGGCCCATGTACCCTTTCCCGGTCCGGCGCCGACGCTGGTTTGGGCTCGTCGCGCCTGAGCCAAACACCCTCCTATAACTCATCACATGGGAAGGTGGCTCCGGCGGCGGCGGCGGCGGCGGCCCCGCTGCCACCTTCGCCGCCTGCCTTGATGGCACCTGGGTTTGCGACAGCCCATCCGCCGCGCACAGCTGCGCACATGGAAATGTACGACGGCGGCGCGACGGCGCCGTCTGTCGCCATTATCACCGTTGCAGCCAGCACACAGGGCCGCGACGGCGAGTTCGCCGAGTACGGCGAGCCGGCCAATACGACACCTGGCCGTCGCGCCAGCTCTAAGGGCGTGTGGCTGGGTCTGCGCCTCGCCTCCGACGCGATCAGGTCATTTGGTCGACGGCACGAGGGCGGCGGCGGCGGCGGCGGATCCGGCAGAGGTCGCGGCTACTCAACGTCGAGCTCTGGCGTTTTGCAGTCGGGACTGGCTGCTATCGATTCGGAGACACCGCGGCTATCCAGCACTGTAGCACCCAGCGCCACGACCCGTCACCGGTCCGGCGTGTGCCTAGCGTCGCCGCCGACGGCAGCAACCTCCGCCAGCAGCTCCCGCAACCCGTCGCGACTGCAGACCCCGGCGGCGTCTCTACGGCGCGGCGGCGCCGCCATACCAGTTGGCGTCGGCGGAGTTGCGTCGCTGCAGGCGGCGATTGACATGGCGGAAGCAGCTCTCGCGGCTGGAGGCGGTGGTGCGCCGTACAGCCCTTTGCAGTACGGCCCGTCACGCATGGAGCAGCAGCACCGCGTCAGCTACTGTGGAATGGGGGGACCTACTGCGACCCCAAGCCGGAATCAAAGCCAACGACGCAGCTCGGCCCTGTCGGCAGGGCAGGCGGGAGCGATCGACGGCAGCGCAGGCGCCGCGACGGGTGGTCCAGCGCCGGTACGATTAGTACGGCTTAGCCTTTATTCATCCACCTTGTTTTGTGTGTGTACGTATGCCTCTGTACGGCTACTGGGCCTTATTTCGCCCAAATTAAGTCGGACCCTCTCTCTAAGGGGTTATAGATTTTCTATAGATTTGTTTTATAGATTTGTTTAAGATTTTTTTAAAAAAATTAGATTTTTTGTATAGACGTTTGTTTCCCCTTGGCACCGGAGATGTTGCCCACTACTTTTCCTACGACCCTGCCACATGTAGGTTTGGCTTGTGGATGAGGCCATGAACCAGCGCACGAGCGCACCGCCTGCGCCTTCGCGCTTCTCCCTTCGCCGCACCGGAGCCAGCCGCACGTTCGCCGACCAGGCCACCGCCATCTCCGCCGCGCCGTCGCTGCAGCCGCCGGACCCGCTCCAGCCGGAGCGGCATTCCTAGAGCTCGCTTCTAGAGAGCTGGCGTGGCCCGACTGGCTCCGTGCTGCCGCTGCTGTCGCTGCGTCTGCTGCCTTCGATGTGTTGACCAGCGGGCTGCTGCTACTGCTGCCGCTACTGTTGCACGGAAAAATAAGAGATTTTCTAGAGCGTCCTTGCTTGCTGCTAGCTTGCTTTGGTTTGACCTTCTGTTAATTGCTGCAGCGGCGGGAGAGGTCACTGCGGTGATGGATGCCGGAGGTAGGTGTGCAGAGCAGCGGGAAGCCCGAGGGAAAATGAGTGCGGACGGGGATGGAGAGGCAACAGCTGCCGCAGCCGCAGCCGCAGTAGCAGCAGTAGCAACAGCCGCAGCTTTCGCAAGAAATGTGCAGTCTATGCGCGCTGGAGTTCAGCGCTTGGCAAGGTGGTTGCACGGGGTTGTGTGGGGGGTCGGCCCCAGCTCCATGTGACGTGATGTCATGGGGGGTGAAAAAGAGGTGGGTTGCGAGCGAGCGGCCGGCGATCAGAGAAAAAGAGGGAAGCCACGGGGTGGAGCACGAAAATCCGGATAGAGGGTATCGGAGCGAAAGAATTGGAGGAAGATATGGGAAAGGGAAATTAGGAAGACACCGAATCGGGGTGGAGGTGAAAAAGGTCCCGCAATGGGCGTGCAACAGCGTCTCTATTCATTATTTGGCCTCTTTACAAGAAGTTGGCCAAAGCGCCTCCGGCACCTTTGTGGCGCTTTCTCAATCGCGGCTGTCTTATTGCATCGCTGTGTGTCGTTGGCGGCTTCATCTGTGCGCGGAAAGGTTCTGAGCGGCTCAGCTCGCCTATTGCGGCTGTCGGAGCCGTGTTCTGGATGCAGTGAGCAGCTTCAGTTTCCTACTGCGACGGCTTACATCGCTTTTGACGGTGCAATCATGCAGCATCTTTTTCAAAATGTCTCCCCTTGTCGCGCGCGTTGGCATTTTAGCTTGTGCAAAATCTGTTCGCGAGCTGCGGTCGTGAATGATAACCCCCATCAGCTTGGAGAATGTGTGGGTGGATTTACGTGGCGCGCCTTAAGTAACGCTCACGCCACCACCATCATCATCATCATCATCACCATCATCATTATCATCATCATCACTTCTGTGTACGCCATTTCTTATCGCGACCGACAACAGCAACGAAGGCGACTGCAAGGGCATCGACAACAAGAACACACACGATAGCATCATACTGCAGCCAGGAGGGAGGGAGGACGTGCGCACAACGTTTGTTCCCACCGGCAAACCCACTTGTATACCGTACTTCCGACAAATGCCTTCTATTAATTAGACATTCTCTTGTGACATGAATGCCGTCAGGTCAACCGAGGGTGAAGCTGTTAGACTAAGCACTGGAGCCGGGTCCGTGCCTGGGAAAGCAAAACCTGGGTATCGCTGTTATGAAATGTCGTTGTGTACTGTAGGAGAGGCAATGCCGTGCGCTGCAAGTATCCTTCGCTCCTTCCGTGGTTCATGTATAATCTGCCTGAAGTTGATACGGTTGAGGGATACTGGGCGGATATTGCTGGTCTGAGTATCACTGGCGGAGCCCTGTGAGGTTCACACTCGCACATGTAGGAGCCCAAGTGCTGTGGTGCAATTTCCTGGCTTGGTGTTTACCGTACTGCCAAGGAAGGAGCAGCATGTAGGCCCAACCTAGTGCTTATGTGCTGAGCCAAGGCTGGATGTGGACGTGTTGGGTGATAGGCAGAATCCTGGAGTAGTCGGAGTGTGCGTAAGAAGGGGAGTGATGTGTTTAGTGGTGTTTTGATTACCGTCATGGCAGGGGGCAATGATACCTAATACATTCTCTTTATGATGAAGCGTCGCAATGGGAGCGTTTCGCGGTACATTGTTGTCCCGTGTATGCATCCCTTACAAGGTAGTTCAGGCGAGTTGATGAAGCAGCGGTAGTGCTTCCTTTCAGGAGTTGCAGCGGTGGGGTTCGGGGTTGCACTCGAGGATCAGGGCTGCGTTTGCGCATGTATGGCATTTGCTCTTTCTCACGCATCAGTTTTTGCTTGTGATGGAGGTTATGCTATGTACACGATGATTTCACCACTCCTTGTACGTCTGTGAAGGTTTGAAGGTGTGCTGGTAAGCTAAATCGCCGACTACGGCATGCTGCGTTGAATCACCTTAGTCTATTTCATCGTTGGGATTTGCCCGGCCGCCCAACCCTTTCATTTGCTGCGGATGCCTGAATGGTGCACGTGCACCGCGGGGCTATTTCACTGATTGCGGTTGACCAGAAACAGTTGGTGAGTGGCAGCGATTGACCAGTTAACATTTGTATGCGCGAGTATTTGAAGCCGCGAAAACAGCATGGCCCTGCTGCTGGAATTGATGATGCTGTGTCCTAATGCATCATAAACGGGACCCTGCGCTTCGACCGTTCCAATTGCCAGATGTAATGCGCGATAAAGTACGCCCAGGTTTCCCACCCAAGCGAACCTCGCCTATTATACGCTGCCCACATTGCACACGACAGGATTGCGCCATGCACCAGAGCCATACCAGCAGGAGCCAAACACCGGAAATCCTTGCATCCATAGAACCGCCCATAAGCAGAAAACGCAGCACGTCAAGGAAACCTCCCGTCCGTAAAAACTGAGGAAACCTTTCGTCCGTATGAAGATAATTGGGCGGACCCTTGGCCGACTGCGGCGCATCAAGCAGCCATCACTCAAGTAATGTATCATGATTAGTAACTCCGCGCCTACCCATGTCCCCTACCCCACGGGCCCCTATGTGCCTCTTAAACCGTCGCCATATGCACCATTCTTGGCGTGGGCATATGATGCGCGCTGGCCATGGGCAACGTCGTATGATGACGAGTGACGGAGCAGCAGGAGCTGCCTTAGCAGCAAAGCAGCGGTGTCACCCACAGCTCACCCGTTCACGAGTGGTCTGGTTGTATGCAAGCGGAAGACACCTACCGATTTCATCTGGCCGCACAGCCTAAATGGAGGCGTGTGCACAAACGACCCCAGTGCACATGTAACCGCCCCTGGCAGCGACAGAGCCGCACTTGACCTGCGAACCGCACCCGGCAGGCTTTACACTAAAGACATTATCACAAACAACAAACAAGCAATTACCGTACCGCTCAGCCCATGCATCTGGTTCCTGCCCCCCAACCAACCCCTGTTTACGCGCTTCTAATGCAGCAGCGCTCCTAGTGCGCCCACCACTTCCCCAGCTATGCTCCGTACGGAAGGGTCTTGAGAGCTTGCAGCGGCTTGCCGAACGACGTCATACAGCTGTGCCAGCTCGGAGGACGGAGTGGCGGCGCCGGCGACCTGCGGAACAAAGCAATGCACCCGGGGAGCAAGTTAATAAACAGGCCTCAGGCGTGCCCAGCCTGTCAGCTGGGTGAGTAACGTATTCTAAGCGGAGCACCGCGAGGCGTCATACGCAAGATAACATATCTCTATGTACTTTATACTGGGCATGGGGCGCGTTCATGCGCATTTAAGCTCTCCGGCTTTACAAGCCTTATACCTAGCCTCCTCCTCCCTTGCATAGCCGCAACAATTTCCCTCCTTTTTGCCCACGCTCACCTCGAGCGCTGTCGCCACGGCCTCCAGTAGTGGCTGCTGCAGCGACGGCGGCACCACCTGCGGCCCCACACCCTGTGCATGCCCCGCCCCAGGCTGCAGGTGCTGCCCTGCCAACATCGTCGCCAAGGCCGAAGCGTTTTCGGGCGCCAGCAGCCAGGGTGCGCACTGTTGCGGGAACAGGGCCACCAGGCTCGTCGTCGCGCTAGCGGCGGAGCTGCACACAGGTATATCGGGGTGCGCACAATTGTCCAGCAGCACTCCCGCTTGCTCCAAAAACACCGCGGCTAACGAGCCGTCCGAGCGGCCCTGGGACACCTGTGGGTCATATGCAAGGCCAATGCAGAGAGGCACCAACACCCCGTACAAGACTCTTGTGAGTTGTGTGTAGCGTATGGAAGGCGACGTAGCGATAGGACCGGGGACATAGGGCTCCCTTTGAAGGCAAGGTGCAAGGAGGAGGGCCCTGAACGCGTGCCTCCTACGCATGCATCTCCAGCACCAGGTAGCCGGTTCAAAGGGAAGTAGTTATCTGCAGGTGTCGGAGTCCACCCCTCACATGTGCCCTCACCTCGAGCGCGTCTCGCTGCAGGATGGTGTTCACCAGCTCTAACACGGGCTCCAAGAACGGCTCCACCGCGTTGTTAGAGGCGTACTCCAAAACAGCAGCAACCTGGCCCAAAGAACGGTACAATTCGTACACCGATGTATTAATCTCCCGCTAACAAACGTGAGCGACCCCCGAATGCTTGTTACTTAGCAACATACGGCCGACAAGACAGGCAGTAAAGGATTGGTGCATGGCAATTGTGCATGGCACAGAACAGGGAGACATGCCGATGGGTGATGCCCTCCTGCAACGCCAAACAAGATAGATCCAAACGCAAAACCACCCCACACACACCTTCTCCGCGACCTGCAGCTCGAGCAGCTGCGACGCAGGCATGGACCCCGCCGCAATAATCTGGCGACACAGCCGGATGTTATGCACATTGTTGTTCGAGTGCTCCAGGGAAAGGAACTCGAAGAATTGCGACGCGAGACCCATCGCCTCCACATCCGCCACATAGGCCAGATTGATCTCCAACAAGCCTCCGAGCAGCTGTGGTTTGGAAACGGCATTGAACGTTATGCCACAGCTCAACGGCTTAAGCAAGCACATGGACATTGCTGGCGGCTGCCCTGGTTAAGAGGTGTACTACCCTGATGAAGTACTACTGACTCGGGCGGCAAGCTCTGGCCCGCAGATACGCATGCCCTGGATGCCAGAAGCTATTGCTGGATTAGCAGAGCAGGGCTCACATGCCGGAAGCAAATGCATCACTGCTACGAAATCCAATGACGACGTGACCAGAAAGGTTTATGCCCAGAGCTCGCACTCATCAACTCCTGCCCACCTTGAGCGCATACAACGGCATCGGGTCCTCGTCCCGCAACAGCCGCGGTACGAGCGGCAGGATATGGGAACGCAGCACACGGTCAATCTGAGTTGCTGCAACGCCGCTCGAGCCCTCCGCGCGCAGCTGTACACTGCCATACAGCTCCTCGTCCAGCAACAGTGTCTGAAGCACGTCGCTGACCATGCGCAAGCAGAAGAAGCGCGTGTCACCGCCCTCAGCCTCGGCGCTCACGACGCCACACAGCGCGGGGAGCAGTGTGTTCAGTACGGCGCTGTAGTGCTGCAGCACCAACTCGCCTTGCTGACATAACGCCTGTGGGTGCGGAGCGGCCAGAGCTGTGTTTTAAGGCCGTTACGTGAGAGCACAGGCCGGTTGGATACGGCCAGAACAGAGCAACCCTCACGACGAGTCGCGTGATGCCCAGGCCCGAACTCAAAAGAGACAGCACACGTGGGCGGCGGGGTGGGCAGGACCTGCTGCATTTTGCAACAATATATCCTGGTCGTCTCTCTCGCCCGGGGTTAATGGGTCAGGACCAAGGGTAGTTCCCCAATGGCCTACAACAAAACCCTGCACGTTCAAAGGCCTCGACCCTCGAAATTATTAACAAAACGCAAACCAGATCATCCGACAATGATAGCAACTCTTCACAGCCCATCCGTGACCGACTTCTTGCACGCAGATCCATACGCACGGAGCGGCTCCTTACCTCCAGGACGTGCATGAGCGTCGTTTTGAAATCCGTTAGCAGTGCTGCTCCCGATGAACCGGATGACCCTGCAAGGCTACTGCCCGCTCCGCCACCAATAGATCCACCAGCCGCTGGCCCTGCCGTAAGGGTCAACCAGCTTGCTAAGTCCGCCACCAGTTGTCCCGAAACCACTGCTGAGCGGAAGTGCGGACTGCCAAGCATGTGCTGCAGCACAGGGAACAGCACCAGGACCGACTTGGAGGGCTGCGGCCGCGAGCCCGAGCCGCCGGCGCCCACCAGACCACCCATCGGGTTGCGGCGACTGCCGCCAGCGGTGCTGCTGCTGCGCAACTCGTCAGAGATAGATGTTGCGATAGCGGGCACCAGTCGCGCTGCCTCGGCACGCAACGCCGTCAGTGCTCGGGTAAGGTACTCGTCCTTGTCGCGGACGAGCCGCTCTACCGTCGTCGTCAGCTTGGCTTTGCAGGCCTCCAGGAGCCATCGAGGAGATAGCCTGTGCCCAGGGATCAATGACCAGGAGGCCAGCATTTGGATTCGGGTCATGCGGTTATGTATGGATAGCGGTTCATGTATATATAAACCTCAGCAATCTCGGTTGGAATGATGCGACACTAGGAAACGCACAGCAGCATGGTAAGATTTACAAATCAGATGTGAGGCATCCAATATTGAGCCCGTCCCATAGCCATGTGAATCCCGCGGAGCATTACCACTGCGAGCGGTTCCAGCTACGCCAGCGCACCTGCTAAGGAGCATGACTGTCACAACCGCCTTTGCACGGATCAGAGGCAGCGAGTGGTCCATGAGCGCGATGAGCCCGGGTAGCAAGCCGCGCTCCTCTGCCAAGGAGGCACGGGCCCGCGTGGACAGGTCCGGCTGTGCCAGCGTCAGGTTCAGCAGGTTGAGCGCCGCGGTCTGCACCTTGCTGCTGGCACCACCCGCGCCACCAGCATTCCCGCCGCCAGTTCCGCCGCCGGCGGAGGCGGACGCGGACACCGTGCCCTCCAGCAGGCACCCCACGAAGAGACGGATGCCGTACTTGTCCACAGTGTGCGCCAGCAGAGTTGGGCTGTGCCTGCAAGTCGATTTGGGAAACCGCCGTAATGAAAAATTCATTTATATAGGGATCACGCGAAAGACGCTGGAAAAAAAGGGGACTATCGCCCCAATCGGACGTACCGCACATGCTGATGTGGGGCGGAGGGGAGGGGCACCATGCTACAAAGGTGGGCATCAGGGCTAAGGGGCGCCGCCGCAGCAGAAGCTCCAGCAACCGGCTCTGCCAGCATCCCTCTGGACGCGCCTCTAGCCGCACAGCCAACACCGAGCTAACTTCTTCGCATCCGTGTGCAACGCTCTTATCCTCGCAATACGGATTGGAAACCCAAGGGTTGCTGCAAAGACTTGCAGAGAAGGTAGCTATGCTAGAGCTGCGTTCTCTTTCCTAAGCAGTACCTCAATGTTACACACACCTCAGCAGCCGCGCCAGGGTGGATGCCGCCGTCGCCCGTAGCTGCTCCCCTTTCCCCGTATTGTTTATCAGCTGCACTAGACTCAGCACAACGTCCTGCGTCGCAAACCGCGCCGCCCACTCGCCGCCCTGGCTGCAAATGTTCTCCACAGTCTTGACAGCGTAGTGCGCGGCGACCTCGTCGTCCTTGTCTCTCAACAGGCGTATGACCTGCACGGTTGCATGTCACGATACGGGCCCCACACATCGGAACGTGTACAGCAAACCATATGACCGTAATAATTCGAGATAGTGTAACTGATGTAGTTGAAACTCTCCGACCTAGGATGAGGGCTTAGTGAGCTAATTTTCGCCGCGCCATGGACATGAATCCAAGCAGGTATAGCTCCTCTACCTTCAGCCTTCTTGCCTATTACATCATGCCACAAATCGAAATGAGTAGAGAGAGGGAGGGACAACATGCTGCGTTTGGACCTCGCCTTACCTGTGCGTAAGTGTTCGGGCTGATGCCCCAAACACCCGCCGGGTCGGCCGGCGCTGCGCCGCCGGTTCCCGCTGCTGCCGCTGCGTTATCCTGTTGCTGAGTGGCGATGTAGAAAAGCAGCTCACCCAGCGTCGCAATCACGCGTCGCCGGACGCGCTCGTTCTTATCCTGTGCACAGATAGGTTTCTATTCAAAGGTCGAACGTAATGCGGTCGTGGCATTAGATGTACAAAGAGGAAGGAGAAGGAGCTTTTGTTACCCGCTGCAGATGCCACCACTGCCGCACGTTGGCCAGTCGATCAGATCCGGCAACCCTGCGGTCTTTGCATTACCTACGACCAACGCATACCTTCAATGCTTCACCGAGGACTTCGACAACCCCCGTGTGTGCAAGCTCCTCTGAAATATATGTAGCGTGCCGGACCAGAAGGCCTGAGAAGGTTACAAGGGACAAAAGTCAGCGAGACACAGTACACCTAATAACCTGATCTGTGACCATTACGTGCGCATGGCCATACTGCAGCCTAGCTTAATCGCAATATGGGTATCAAAGAACCTCACTGTCGCTGTCGCTGTTTTAAATCAGTAAGGCTGCGGGGTAGACACGCGCCTTGCCGATGGCGCCTTGCCAGCCAACACGCCGTACTCACCCAGGACGCTCGCCAGTCGAATGCGTAGCATCGGCGCACGGGCGTTACGCAACATACGGATAAAGAGGATGGTCAGCGAGCTATTGATGAGGACGTTGGCAGCGTTCGTGTCCACACATAGCGTCTCGAAGTAGCTCAGCACGTTCACTTTATCCTGTGCAGCGTTGTAAACGACGCAACACGCGGTAAGGTAAAGCCAGGATGCATTTCAGAAAGTAATTCTATTGGAAGACCTGTGGCGCCGTAACGCAGTTGAACTAGGAAACGTCCCTGATAAAACCACGGGCTTGACCAATCGTACACCCAGGCCGGCCCCCTAGCAAATCCTATTGCACCTAGGGCACGTGACCACTGCTCCGTCATCGTCTTCATGCTCATAATGGCGTTTTGTACCTTCAGAGGCGCAGCGCTGGCAATAGCTCTGTAGATATGGGTCAAGAAGCCCTCCAGATCTGCCTGGTTGGCGCTGAGCATTTCTGCCAGGCTCCAAGGTTTGAATGGCAGGCTTGCCGCCTCATAGCGCGGCTCGGGTAAGCGTTCTGCAAGCACTCAGGCATAGATGGTAAATGTCGAAGAAGGCCGCGGCCAGTTTGCAAGAATGGCATGCCCGGAAAATGCGTCTTGCCCTCGGTACGTGCTGTGCATGTTAAGCCCTCCAGGTATTTCACATGTAAGCTTACGTAGATACGGCGCTCTAAACCTAAGGACTTGGAAAGATGCTCGCGTAAAAAGATGCGCATTTGCGGCATCACCCACAGAGGCGCAGGGTGATGCAGCTAAGGGAAATCGTTTGGAGGGTTGCACTCGTGCCAAGATGTAGAAAACAGAATACTAATCAGATAGCAATGCTGCCTTGACCTGATCCCCTTGTCATAACCCTGTCGGCTGGGGGCCTGTGGGCCAGCACTATGCTTAATCCATAGCAAATCCATGACCCTGCGAAACATGGAGAGTTGGTCGAATCTGCAAAAAGCCCCAGAGACTTACCTATTCGGCGGTTTGCCACGATAGGCTTAACAGCCGTGTCTGAGGCATGCCAGATTAGGTCCTCCAATGATGCTGCATCCCGATCCGTGATCAGCGACCCGGTTTCCACCAACAAGTCATCGTCCATGCCCGCGCCCGACGAGGAGGCCGCTGCACCCTTTCCGTCGTCCAAATCCGCGGCTGTGTCGCCAGCACGACCACCGCCAAGAGCTGCTGACCGTCGGAGGTCATCCCCGCCACGCCCCTGTACCCTCCCTGCAGTGCTCACGCCTGTAATGCCGCCGCTAATGCTTTCTGACGGGCCCACTGCACCACGTCGCGCCGGCGCCTGTGCACCTAGACCGGCGTGGCTGCTCTGGTGAGCAGCGGCAGCGGCGGCTGCACGAGCCATCATGGCATCGTTTGCTGTGGCGCTAATCATGCGTCCGCCGTCCGACAACGGCGCACCTGCGCCCTGGTCGATAACCAGGCCATCGTCGCCGGGCGCCGGACAAACCGGGCTCTCCTCGTCTACCGCTGGAGATACAAACAGCCATGGAGCACAATGGAAAGGGGGCGCGTCAGAAGGATGGCACAGGGCATACCCGAAAAAGAACCTGGAAAACATGGCTGCCACCCCAGTGAGCAACGTGCCTAATGCCCCACCCTGCCTCAGTGCATGCGTGCACTCACCCTCCTCTCTGGTTTCCTCGAAATCGAGCTCCGCATCCGCTGAGTCGATCCGGATATCTCCCTGCTGCGCCTCCGCCGCGGCTGCGCCTGCTACTGCGCTGCTGTAATCCGCACCATCGCCTTCCCTCTCCAAGTTGTGCAAGGCTATGCGGGACAGGCGCGTAATATCCACGCTCTGCCGCATGGTGCGACCCTTATCCAGCTGCAGCAGGTACGCATGCGATACGGGGTCCCGAGGGAGCAAAACTTTGGAACCTTCCTTGCAAGGTATTCATCCAGAGAAACGAAGCAAATACCAAGTCCATAACCCAGTGCGAACGTGCCAGGCCAAGGCGCGCATACAGTAAGAAACATAGAGTTGCGTTGTAAGCGGTTAATCTCACCTTCAAGCCATCCCGTGTCGAGAGTCGCATCTCCTCCACTGTCGGCGCAAGACCGTACCGCGCAATGAAGGCATCAAGCGCAGGCTCCAGAGGCAACTCAAGGTGGGGTAGGCGCACTTGCCAGAAGCGATGCGCGCACAGTTCTTTCCATTTAATACGCGTCGCCGGGTTCTTATCAAGGAGACGTGTTATCATGTCGTGATACGCTTCGCTCGCCCCTGAAACAGCCATACAGTGAATTCACGACAGTGAATTCCCGCCGGAAAGGCCCGAAAACCACATTCCGGACTCCGACCGAGCAAATAGTGGGGTAACGACCAATTGAGGAAAGCCCGCAGCGCCACACATTTACCAGGCGAACAGTTGCAAAGTAACCTATACTAAGTCCCCGACCAAACGGGCCGCGTACCAGGAATTGGCTGGGGCTCGTTATTAAGGATTTCGTGCACCAGTTGGTTGAAGGAGGAGTTCAGGAAGGGCGGACGCCCCATCGAGCACTCGTACAGCACGCAGCCAACAGCCCATAGGTCCGAGGCCGTGGAATGCGTTGCCCCATCGGAGAAGAGCTCTGGCGCCATGTAACATGGCGTGCCACGCATGGCCTGGCAAAGCAATGAGTATATTCAGGTAATAGCATGTG
The DNA here is from genome assembly GCF_000143455.1 of Volvox carteri f. nagariensis. NCBI lineage: Eukaryota > Viridiplantae > Chlorophyta > Chlorophyceae > Chlamydomonadales > Volvocaceae > Volvox > Volvox carteri. The sequence continues at coordinate 465,384 of NW_003307545.1, read as the reverse complement.
GTTGCAGCGTGACACAAAGGCAGCGTGGCCGGCAGCTCTTGCAAACAGACATGAGACTCTTGCATCCCCGGCACACACTATTCCTATGCACTGGGCATTCCCCCCTGGTCAGGAGCTTTTCCCTCCTCTATTCGCCTGGGGCCCCGCCTCCATGCGCTGAAACCCCTCTCCAATCACCTGTGGCAGCGCCTGCAGGGGCTTTTTGTTGATGTCAGCCAGGCGTCGCGACAGCCCAAACCCGCCCAGTTTCATCCGCCCATTCTCATCCAGCAGAATATTCGAGGGTTTCAGGTCACAGTAAATGATCTCCTTGCTGTGGAGGTACTGCAATGCCGTAACGAGGTCACGCGCGAAGTCGTGTACTGAGCTTTCCGGCAGGCGGACGTCCTGGCGTAGCAGGGACATAAGGTCGCCGCCAACACAGAACTCCAAGATGAGCCACAGGTGATTCGTGGTCTCATACCTGTGTATAACGTGGCATGGACGTGTGCAAGCCACCACGCGATGTAAACTGTGCTGAGCCGATGCCTGAAGGCATACATGCACTTACCAGGCGTAGAACTTGAGGATATTTTTGTGGTCCAGCGCGTGCATGGTTCGCACCTGCAACATAGTACAGCTCCATATAGTTTCCCGAGAGAACGAGGCTGCAAAGCAGGTCTGTCATGTTTGGTTTCCCCCACCTCCTGCAGCACCCGGGCCTTCTGAGTTTTGTCAACTGATTTGATGGCATAATAGCTGATAGTCTTCTTCTTGCGGCCTTTATAAACCGTGGAGTGCTTCCCATGGCCGATCTTTTCATAAATGCTGCGGGGGAAGCAGGAAAGCCTTGTTGTTGTAATGAAAGGTGGCCACCAGAGGCTAAAGTACTTACTGATATTGGTTCATGGCTACTCAAAGCGCGGCACGGCCCCAGCGGGCCGTGCCTAAAAGCAGGCTGCCCCAACGAAGCCGCTCCTCAACAAAGCCGCCGCCGCGTGCGTCCAGTCTCAGCACCCGTCTGCAAACCAACCACTGATGGACTAAGTTGCTCTATTTCTTTTGCCAGGATGAAACCGAATTGCAGTTTGACTAGTTCTGTAATTAAGCAAGTTATTTTAACAAAGCAGGTACTTCTAGAAAAGGCAAGTGTAAATGAATAACTGTCTCTATTGAGTGGGCTTCGTGCTGTGCGGGCTCCTAGACACCTTGTTTGTCCGAAAGACTGGACCCGTACAAGTCTCAAGCTGGTGCCCAGAGGAACTAAATGGAGACCAGCCTTTGACAATTGCTACACGCAGCAGGCATAATGCCCGACAACAGCGGCAACCTCGGACTTGTAATAGAAGGCACCTTGCCTCTTTTGTGACACCTTGTTTCGAGACGGTGTTCACATAGGGTGAGGCAGCATGCGGACTTTATAGATTGCCATTGAATTTCTGCGCATGATTTACGTGCAGAGGTGTTGCTTCCGGTTTCGGCGACGGAAAGCGGGCTTCAAGATCTCATCGACGCGACGTACCAAAACTAAAAATTAGGTAGACATTTGAATACTCTGGCTCTCCGAGCACGAAGCAATTCTTCAGCGCCGAAAAGCGAACTCCCCGCTGGATCAAGAGTCAAGTGCCGGCATATGCGAGCACCAAGCTACTTCAAACTATAGTTACACATTTATTTTATCCTTGCATGGGCCTTCCCGGAGCATAGATTCCATCAGGAAAGGGTTGGGGGTGGCTCACGTCCCCCTCCTCCGCCCAGTGCTAGCCAAACCGTATTTTTATTCTCTACTTTCCAGAGGACATCTTTACAAGAATCCAGTCAGATATAGAATGCAGCGTGCGCTGGGGCTGCAGCAAGCTGGATGCAATATTTTTCAGTCAGGAAGGCGACATCGCCCGAACCTGTGGCACACTTTTCATTTCCGACATACGATATGCCAAGCAGCGTCGACGCTGAGCAACGGGGAGTCAGAAGCGGTAAGCATGCGGAAAAGGCAACAAGCGGCCGTTCACCAGCCCTAACAGCTCAAGACAAATTACTGGGGTGGTAAAAGTCTGAAGCTTTACTGTATGGGTAAAGCCGTTCCAACGTTCTTTGGCTTTCGGCAGAGCGACGCGACTGTCGCTGCCACATTCTTGCTTGGGCCCGTTCTTTCCTCAAGCATCCCCCCGCATTCCCGCACAATCTCCGCACGCACGAATGCCTCTATCCACCACGGTGAACATGTGCCGTAGCCTCACATGTGATCCCGGGGCCCCTCCTTCAAACTTACAGGCGTCAGGCTCCGCCCAGACTTCCCACAGCAAAGCCGTCACCAGCGTAGCAGCGCCAGAAGCGGCGTCCATTACGGGAACCTCTCGTGAGCATCAGCCACAGCAGCAGCAACAACAACAAGCGCGTGCCGGATCGACCAGCAGCACCGCCGACCCAACCGCTGCAACGTCTGCTGCGTCTTCGGTGGACGGTACTGGCGCGGCGCAGCAGCCGCTCTGTAGCCCGTCCCTCCTGCGCCGCTTCGCCGCCTCCAACTCCCTCCTTGAGGTCGCGGAAGCGCTGGCGGCGGAGGCGCCGGCGGGGTTGCAGGAAGAGGACGCGCGAACAATGTTGAGCTTCTTCTTGCAGCGTGGCAAGGTACAGCTGGCCTTGGCTCTGTATAGGGAAATGTGCTTGGCGGGGCGCGGCGGCCGCGGTGCTGCCAGCCGCTCATTGGACGTTGCCTTCGCTTGGCCTGCATCCACCCTAGCAACGACACGGGACCTGGTGCTGGGCCTTTGTCAGCAACTGTGCACCGTGGAAGCATTACAGGTGCGGCGCGGAGGAATACATTTAGAGAAAGGTGTGGGAAGCATGCAAATCCATAAACGCTGATCGGTGCCCTTGCGGATATTCTGAGAATTAGTAAGGAGCGTAGGCAAATATGGGAAGCTATGGCCCCACTGCCGAGTTAGCTTGGCCACTTCAATCCATCTCCAAGTGACCACGGCAATTTCTGGGGCCTTACCTCGGCGGCCTCCCAGCTACATGGAAGTTGTGGTTAGGGAGCTAGGAGCCGAAGAACAAATGGCACGGGCCTAGATGTTCAAAACCAGATGGCTAAATTGGCAAGGTGGAGCAAGCCACAGGGGAGTAGGGTTACGAGCCCGGGGCGTAGGGTATGGAGCCAGGGGGCTAGAAATTAACAAGGGTAACGATGCTCGGGGCTCGGTCCTTGGGGCGACTGGTCAGGCCGAGAGAGTTTTGGCTGTCAGGGACGGTGTTGGGCAGGATGCTTACAGATAGTGGCCAGGAGTCAATGTGAGAACCACGGCGGTAAATGGGTTTGGAGTCGGAGAAGGGCGGACAAGGGCAAAAAAATATTCAAAACTAGTAGGGAATCCAAATGTCTTCCATGCCGGTTTACTGGCCCTGGCGCCGGAATGCCGATTTCGATAACGGATTGACAGACAGACACAGACAGGCACGGACCGGAGACATGCAGGGGCCTAGGCGCAGCCGTCCTGACGCCGGGGGAGGCATGTCTGTGAACGCATCGCCCTTACATTAACTCCGCATACCAGTGTCGGCTTCCTGATTGCTGGTCAACCAGCAGAACACCTCACGCCACACCGGTCGTTGCCGACATCGAGCACAACAAGCATACATGCGTATTTCCTTCATAATCCCCCACGTATTTCCATCTCGTAGCCTTCATAATCTGCATCTGCGATTTTCCTTACTGGTTTTATGTCCTGTACATCCCAATGCCATCGTCTTCTGGCCTGCGCTGTCACCTTACCGAACCTTGGCGTGGAGATCAGGTCTTGGCGGATATTAAGGTGCAGGGCCTTCCGCGGGGCTCGGAGGAGGTCGGCTTCGGGAAGGTGATCACATCCCCGCTGGCCCCGGACCGACCGCTTACGGTGGTGCAGCCGCAAGAGGGCGCCAAGACTGTCGCAGACAGCTACTCGCGCTACGAGTACGAGGTGTTCAGCGGCACCACCGTCAGCTGCTCCAGCACCGCGCTCGTGCCGTCGGGCAATCTGTTGCTCACGTTGTCCCGCGCTGTGGGACTCATAAAGAAGCCTCCCGTGGCCGCCATACACGAATTTGTACTGCAGGTACGGCATGTACGGCATTATTTATGGAGACCCTGCTTACTACGAACCTGAGCATGTTGGACAACTTGCAACAACCCCGATGCGAGTGTGTGCTCTACATTTTCCAAATTTTTTTGCTTGCGGGCTCTTACCGGGCTACGTGGCCTCTTACCTAGCTAATTCGGGATTCCACATACCGGCATTTCTCTCTTGCTCTCGGTCCTTTGTCCTGAAAGCCTCGCGCGTCGGATGCTTTTTCGAGAGCTGAGTGTTCCGAGGACTGAGGTTTTAACACCGAGCGGGATCATGCATTACTGTTGATGGCATTCCTTTGCCATGCGTCCTTTGCCGATCACCCCGTCCGGAATTTCGGTGCAAACGGGTTTTCCCTCTCTTAGCAACCCATCCGCGGGCCCTGGTCGCAGGCGCCGGACAGCACCTCTCGCACCTTTCGGGTGGGAACCGAGACGGCCGCGGTGCCAGCCCAGGTAACGACACAGCGCCGGGCCCCCAGGCCTCACCCGTTGCTACATTGCGTATCAACACAGGATCTCTAAGCCCCCACCGCCAACCAACCAAAGCGCGGACGGTCGCGCTGCTTCTTTCCCATTTCCCATGAAAGAAAGCCCAAGCGATATATGTTTTCCAGCATTGCTTTACGCGCCGCTAAGGGTATTTGCAAGTAGAAGATGAATGCCTCCGTATGGGGATGGGAATGAGGGCGACGGAATTATGGCCACCGTGAGACCCGCACAGTGAGGACCGCGAAGACCGTCACAGTGTACTAATGATGTAAGCCCCGGCCATGAATTGCCGAGGGTTGTTCACGATATAGCTTTCCCGAGCCGATATATGCCATTTCGGTGCGCCCTTCGGTGCACCTCCTGGTGCAACCCGAGTCCTCTTGATCTCTTGTGGAGACGGGCACCTCTTCAGCTCTCTGTCCCGTTGTCGGCCCCAGCCAAAGTTGGCTTGTAGATATGTGTAGCTGTTATGGACAATTTGCAGATGCCGCGGCCTTTACAAGTCCGCGCGTGTTTTCCCCCCTTGTGTTTGGATGGACCGCCAGGTGGGTGAGCGAGTAACCGTGGTGAGCGCCCCCATGCGCAACATCCGGAAGGCCGGCCTCTTTAACGCCTCGCCACCGGGGACCAAAGTCGGCGAAGCGCTCACCGCTACCAACCATAAAACCGGTGCCGTGTTGCCGCTGCTGCGGCCACCCGTCTCCGCTGAGCAGGCCGGCGTGCCGGGCTGGGTGCTGCCGCTGGCAGTCGTGCTCACCGGCGGCGACGCCGCGTCGTCCCTGCTGGACCCTGCGCTGCCACTGCTGCTGGCGGCAGGTGCGGTGTCTCTGGCCGGAGGTGCAGCGGTAGGCAGCTCCGTACTGGTACCCAAGCTAAAGCAGCTGCCTGACGCCAAAGTTCGTGTGGAGTATGTACGGCAGCAGCTGCTGGGGCAGTACAGTGCCTTGGCGGCCAAAGCGGAGGCGGCGCTATCTGAAAGCGCGGAGGATGTGCGCTTTCTGGCGCGCCTGTGGCAGCTACAGAACAAGATGGAGGCAGTAAGCGCGGCGCCGGCGGCAGCTGGGCTAACCGGAACAGGCGGCGGAGCCGCCGCCGCCTACGAGGCCCGCATCGGCCGCGTGGCGCGCGCCCGGGCCAATATTGAGGAGCGGCTGACTCGGCGGATCGAGCTCTTGGAGGGTTATAGTCGTGTTATGAACATGATCGAGATTGAGGTTGAGATGGATATCGAGGTCCCTGCGGCGGAGTTGGCGGGCATTGAAGAGCAGGTGGCGCGGCTGGTGGAGCTGGAGAGTGTACAGGAGGACTGGCGCGCGCAGGCAGAGGCGCGGGACGAGGTGAGTTATGGTTCGGGGCTTCTGTTGTGTTCCCTACGGTCTGTTGGGTTACGTTGGGATTATGCGAGCGTGTGCCACGCCAGGGAAAAGGGGCGTCTGTTGCGTCTGTTGTTACGCATGGGCGCATGGGCGCCGCTCCTGAACGTCTCTTGGATTGGATTCTGGCCCAACGGGTGAGGTGACGGCGGCAGCGGCAGTGGCGGCGGCAAGAAGGGGACTATTGTGCTGCTGCTGCTGCTGCTGCTGCTGCTGCTGCTGCTGCTGCTGATGTGCTATGGCGCCTGGCCTGTGCTGTGATCGTTGGGATTACCTGCATATGCCCCCAGCACCTGATAATTTTCCCTCCCCTCGCACGTGGCATCTTGGACGGGGGCAAACGTCCGACGTACAACCCTGGTCCCCATTTGTACGGCGCCTGTGTTCTTCGCCCGTCCAGGTCGAACGCCTGCTCAGGGCGGCGTAGCTTGCTAAAGCATCTACGGCGGCTTGCCAGCACTTCATCGCCGGTGTTTTGCTGCGGTGCTAGGAGGGTTTCGTTGCCGCACATCACGTGCGTAACTTGGCCAGCGCGTGCACGAGCTTGCACCCTCTGCCTCGAGCCTTGTATCGGGACGCGTGCGTGCATATGTACGCTATTGCTGTTTTGGGGTCAGGAATGTTGTTCTTTTCTTCGGAACGCCTTCTTCAGGGCGGAGATTTCGTAGGCAGAGGCGGTTGATCTCAGGGCTGGAGGGGTGAAAATGCTGCAGCGGGATATATGTATGGCTATAAGTACTACCCGATTTCGGCTGGCTGCGTTGAGAGGGATTGTCGGGCCTAGAGAACCAAACGAGCCCTAGAAACAGCTATCAGGAGAACGACTGCGTGAGATAGGCGATATGCAGTTGCTTTTAACGTGATAAACGTGAGCTACAGGCCTACATCGGGTCGGGCACGGTCCTTTCAGGATCTGTTTGTTGATCGTTGGGGCAGTTGTGAGGGGGTTGGGGCGGAAAAAGGAGGGGGACCGTGGGGCATATGTGCGACGATGGATCCGAAGGCCCGTTGAAAAATCGATATCTTGATTATTAGAGACATGCGCAGAGACGGACAAACTTACACGACGTGTTCGGCTGGGTGAATAGTCCGTTGCACATATAGTCGGCGCGTGAGGGGTTCTGACGGCAGGACGGAGGGCGCCGCAGGTGTTGGGTGCGGATGCGGGTAAAGTCACGCCCGTCCCCGAGCATATGGCGGCATTAAGAAGCCGCTTGCGAGCCGTGTATAGTGGCACGGAATTTGCAGAGAGGAGGTGCTGGAGAAAAAATTCGGATCTGCAACCTAGAGGGAGGATTCGAGTACGTAGGTCGTTGGGCAGTCTCGCGGCGAGACGTGGAGAGAGGGCGTGAACGCAGGTATGCTCCGAGGCAAGGCCAGACCCTACACTTTTACAAAAGGGTCCGTTGCTTGCAAAGGAGGAATTGTTGAAGTCGTTTGAGGAGAGCTACGATCTCATGTGCAATGCTTGGAAGGGCAGGCGAAAGGGCTAAGAAGATAAGGCATTCGGGTGACCATTCCCTTCCCTCCTCCTTCTCCCTATTGCATCATGTAGCACATGGCTTCACTTTGGTAAACGAAATCAGGGTAACAAGAAGACATGCTGCCGTTCGATAAAGAGTAAACAACTCTATACTCGACCCGGCTAAGTCGATCACACCTAAACAGATGATGGACGAGAAGACACGTATCAATTGTATGGGGTGCATACTGTACCGGAACGTCTATGTTTAGAACTATTTCAATAAGCCGTTAAAGTACCGGTCCCCCATCACGTACTCCAACCAGAGGCGGGCAAGCAGTTCTAGGAAATGCTGTTGCGGCAAACCAATTTGATAGCCCAATTCGGCCGAAACGAATGCACAGGGTAACAGCTACTGCCTCAGCTGAGATCTACGCATTTAAGCATTAGGAAAGCAGATTCGGTGTGCTTAATTTCGTGGGCGTTGAGTACTTGGCAGTGGGTCGTTTGTGAAAAGAGCGCGGCTGTGTCCACTTCAGTCCGATGGTCCGCATGGGCGTATCGTTGAGGGTGCATGACAACGGAAACAGTCTATCACCGACTAACAAATTGTGGGTTAAAAATAACAGAAATATGATGCTTCTATCAGTCAGCCGCAGGAATGTCGATACATCGCTACTGGCGCAACGACATTGACGGCTTGGAGGAAAAAGCTCTGCTGGTCTTGAAAACCATTATTGAAATATTGCAGATAGGACATGCCATAACATTTACCATACCTCGTAACGTTCGCGTCCTTATGAGTACCAACGCGAAGGTTCGCTTCACGACCCTTCACGACCTAAGGGTGAGTAGTGTACTGCGGAGCCTGCAAGGTCGAATGCGTATAGATATTCCGCCTACCAGGCTGCATTCTTCTCAAGAAAAGTTTATTTAATATGCTTCCGTGATAATAATAGGCTTCGTTTCTGGCTTTTGGGGAAATGCTGTCAACAGCGAAGCAATGCGTTATTCACCCTTCAAACTAAGAATGTATTATTTATTGGGTAATTCTAACCATCAGTAGATCAGTCACATATTTTAGACATCGCTAACGGTGATTTGCTGCTCTTTGGTCACGAGTCCTGCGAAGACATGCAGCCACGTGGCCGTACACCGGTGTCTGACATACTGCCTCGACTCGATTCTGTAACTCATTCCCTCGATGTGCGCAAATCAGGTCTCCATCCACGATCTGATGACACAGCCGTATAACATGTCAGCGACAGGAGAATTTCTGCCACTTCAACAAGAAAAGCCCTAGTCGGGCCAAGTAACGACCCATGGACGAGTGACTGCCCTGCGGTCCATATGACCTCAGGCGCATAGCTCGCTTAAGAAACGGGTCCTGGGGGGGACATGGGTTGGAAACAGCGCATCAGTTACTCCCCACCCCCCTCAACGTTTTTGCGGGATTTTGAGGGTGTATGTGCGCATGGGCAGCCGTGTCCCCTCTTCACATTCATTCTACGGGCGCAAAACACCAGCCGTTACTAGCGCTCCCGGCGATGTCCGGCTGGCGGCCCCTAGTCTATGTGTCGGCTGGGCATGGTAGCCTCCCCGGATGCTGGTTGAGTACGTGGTGTGGTGTGGGGTGGGGTGTGGTGTGGTGCGCGTGCAGGGTACACGGGCATGGCAACGCGTCGAGGGGCTGCACTGAGGTAAAACACTGAGATGATGGGTCATTGCGATGGCAAAGCGTCCAGGCTGTTGGGATACCGACCGGAAGCCGCAGCTGTGTACTTCTGGTATTGGCACATTCCGCACTCCTCCAGCTTCGGCAAAGCACACGTATGGATCACGGAAAGGCCCCACAATTATGTCATGATGCGCTGACTGCTGATTCCAGGCGGGGCAAAGGAGGGAGGGGAGCCTCCCAGAGAGGGGGAAGTTTACGGGTGCAGAACTCCCAGGGTTTACCCGAAGCCGCCTCATGGGGAACCGCAGGCTGGCGCACTTCAACAGATGTGCTGGGAGAGAGGCACTGCTTGCGTGGCATCGAGGATAGCATTTGGTGCAAATTTAAGGGCGGACTTCGAGTCCTTAAATTTCGTGTCACGACACCTTTTCGGAGACACGCAACCCGGTTAGTAACGCGGCCTGTCGATGGAAGCTGGAGACGATGGAGGATACTTGGCATGCTTTATAATCGCTTTTGAAATTCCCCCTTCTTTGTGAAGGTCGAACATCATTTTTTCTGCAGATACAAGTTGGGGCATTGGCGCGCCTCCAGCCCGGCAAGGACCAGGAAAACGCCTTGTTAGCTAGATTTAAACAGGTATTTAGACACTAGTGTTCATGTGCATGGGTCCATCGAAATTGCCCACGGCAGTAAGTCAACAGCTCGAATAGGTTTATGTTGGATCGCAAGGACTTCGCACCTAAAACCATTCAACTGAACCAGCTTAAAATTTAGTGTAAAGGAAGCCGTGTCGTGTTGCCGAAATTGCCAGAAGGATTCGGGCAAAGGCGTCACCAGACCATGACTACAAGTTGGGCGAAAGGAATAATTGGCACATTCCTAAAAATGATGAAAATTGATGCAAATTGTTAAGTTAATGGATTTCCCAAGAATTAACCACCTCTACATCGACACGCGCTTCGCCGATTTTGGATGGCCACCCTCACGTTGAGCCTCAAAATTCGTACGAGAACTCATTTTACGCATTAAATGTATCCATCGCTTAAATATCCTGCATATTAGAATAGGCCTGATGGTAAGCGATTGCAGGAACGCACATGAACGGATGGTCACATGGAGGGCAGTACGTGGGAGTCACTATAAGTCATCCAGCCCACCTATTACAAACATAATCTTGTTAAAATAAGTGTTTCACATTGTCAGTGTATCAACGAAGGATGGACTCCAGCCAGGGCAGCAGTTCCCAGACAAGTGTCCTCTTCGATTCGCCAAAGTCCATTTTTGGCTTTGAGCCCATCAACGGATACACCCCTAGTGGTCAGCAGCTGCGGACGCAGCGTTCGCTTCTTGCAGAGCTGCTCCAGGCCTCTGCGGAGGGCCATGAGTTGGCCGAGGAGATTGAGGAGGTCGAGGATGATTGTTCAACGCGTCTTCCGATCCCCACTCTTCGACCGAATTGGTGCACCTGCAACGTGGGCCAGTGCGTTCCGCGGGAGTTCCATGCCCGCGACTGCGCTATGACTACAGAGTTTTCTATGACCATGCCCCGAAGGGGAGCCGAACACGGTGCTGTCACAGCACCGATAAACATTCCAACGAAGACGTAAGTGGTGAAAAAGGATGCTTTGGGCTTCTCGCATTTGCGGGACATGATATGACGCGCACCTTTTTCGGCAAATGCAGATATTACAAGAGCGCCAGGCAAATTGAGGACCGCCAGCGCCTCATATACCAACGCCAAATGTACCGGATGCAACTAGAAGCCCATGAGCAAGCTATCGCTGCAGGTCGCGCGTAGGGGTGGGCCAACGGACGTGACTTCAGTGGCCATGAACAAGAGCATTAACAAGAGGCACTGCACAAGCCCCCTTGTTGTGGTAGGATAATGTGATATTATACGAGCGATGCTAAGTGATGAAGGGCTTCGTGCGTCAGAAGCGCGCACATATTGCCGTTGCTTACAACTTTGGCAGCGCGCCTTGGTGAATGGGTAGGCAACTTGTACTTTCGTAGCATACGTAGTTCATTGTTCCATTTTAGATAGCATTGCTTCTCTTTCAGCTGGAGCTGTCTCTTGCCTGATAGGCACCAAAGCTGGCGCCAATCTGTTTACATGGTAACCCAAGGGCGAGGCACGCGCATAGTGCATACGAGGGCCTTGGGACTTTTTGAGCGTGCGGTTAGCTGTTTGAACCCATTTGAACGGTACTTTACCTGTTGAAGGGTTCGGGCACCGCTCAGCTCACGAGGGTGATGAGCGAGGAGAGGGAGAGTACTGTCTGCCGAGTTTGCGTGTATCGGACATGCTTGCTATGGAACATACACTTACATGGACTGTTGCGCATACGTGTGATTGCATTGCGTGCCGCGGCCCTGTTGCGGTGGGTTGGAGCGAATTTGGTCTGTGTTTTTTTCTACTACCTCGCGGGGTCTGGACACCAGCGATGCATGATGGCATCAAGTTGCCGCTTGCGCTGTGGGTTTGTTCTTTCATTAGTTGCACCACAGGGGTACTTATGTAGAGGTGTTAGTGTTAATCGTCTCGGTAGCAGACGCGGTGGCTGCATGCATGCAGGTACCGTTTGTAGGACTGAACTGATGACACAGCGTGCTTTAGCTTGCTTGCTCGTTGCTCCAATTGAACACGTCAGCAGTGACGGTGCGTTTCCTTCAATCCAGCCTCCTCAGCATATCGTTTCGAGATAGATAGCAGTAAGATTGGTTCATATAAGTCGCTATCTTTGCCATGGTTGGCCTGATTCGCGAGAGCTGTATTCTTTTTGAAGGCCTTGATGATGATGATAACGATGAATGTTGATATAACGACCCAACTCACAAGCTCGATGATGATGATGATGACGACGATAAAGATTATTAATGTAGGATGATGACGATGATGATGATAGTGATTGTACGTTCAGAAATGATGGTGGCGATGTACATGGTGTTTGCATGTTGCGACCCATTGTACGGCTGTAATACCCCGGGTTTACATTGCCCTGGGCTGGCGGCGGCTGCCATTCTGCCCGTTGCCCCGCGACTGAGGAAGGATTCCTCATACGTTTTTACAGTTGTACAATGTAACGCCTGGTTGGTCTCTTGGGCGGGATTTGAATTCAGTATGGGCGTGTTACGAGTGCCGTAACGGGCTGTAACTTTCAAAACAGTCTTGGAACTCAGCATGTAGTAAGATAACCCTAGCATGCAGTAAGATAGTCTCAGGACCAGTGCCGTTCGTAAGATTGACGTATCACAATGTCATGTATATTGCTGTCGCAGCAGCCTGGGTTTAAGGCTACCAGGACGAGCGAGATACTACTGTCACCTATCATGACCCGTGGGTCGCTGGATACGTAGCCTTGGGAATTTACTTGACAGGCCTGCCGCCGATCGTATTTATACGCAGCACACACGAGTAGTGCCTGTATGTAGGCAGCACACCGGGCTACACCGAGAATAAGTGGGAAAATGGTGCGGGTGCTACATTGTGGCTTGGCGAAACATGGGGGAATGGGGGTTTGGGTCTCCCATTCCTCTTTGTCTTTTCCTTGCAGCTCAGGTTGCAGAATGAATGACGATTAGATCAATGCTCTCAAACGTGCTTGTCGTACATGTCCTAAGCCTGTCACTCCTTAATGGTGAGGCGCGTGTGTGTCGAATGGTCGGAAGGCGGGTGTGTGAGTATGGGCTGCACAATCGATTCTCCGCACTGGAGAGGCTCCCGTGTGGCTGGTCAGTCGCATGGTGGTCACAGTCGTGAAGATGTATGGCGGTATGGCCTGAGCGTTCACAATGCAGCCGTACGGGCTTTAATGGGAGATACCGCTTGGCAGCGGAGTCAAATGTCCCCTGATGCCATCCGAATCGGATGATAATGACACGCATGCTGCCGGTACCACCATGGGAAGGGTTTAAGTCCCTGGATGCTATCCCCAGAGCATGCGTGCAGCGTGGCCAATGTTGGGATGTTTGAGCCGCACTTCCACTCGGACAGAGGAGGGACTGGACACGGCAACCCGGCGGGATATCAAAACTGAAGGACGCGGATACCCAGAAAGATGACAGGCCGCCGAGCGGAACCCAAGGGCAAGTAACCCCGTATCAAGCATTTTTGAGGTGAAGAAAGGTGCTGGAAGCTTGAAGGTGCCATCAAGAGAAAGCAAGAGTGTGGTGGATGTAGCTGTAAGTCGGCTTTAACTCTGCGGCTGCATGGACCTGCAAGTTGCAACAACCTGCACGTTTGGAGGGAAAGCTGGCCGGAGTAGCCCCTCATGACCCGTCTCAGTGCTGCTGTTAACTAAAGGTCACAGCATAGGAAGCCGGGTTTTAGCCTAACATTTATCGTGGAAGCAGGATGCTACGAACAAAACAGTGTACGGCTCCGTACTATTACGTAGTCACCTTGTAGAGTGCAGACCACCACCCTTCTGGGTAATGCTACGTAACAAGAACTTACATACATGTATAGATAACAGCAATAGTAACACAAAGAGATGGAGCATAGCGGCCGGCTTGAAGCGTGTCGGGTCTGGGCTTTCTTGTGCCTAGCGCTACTGCCGGGACTTGTCCATTGCTCAGAGAAAAATCACAAGGTGCGGTGATTATGATTTCCACAAAATAGGGCTCTTGAACTGACGGACACTTTTTTTCCATTCATGTTTCAGTATGAGGACCGAGAGAAGGTCAACCTATGGGTGAATAAAGTGGGACCTTACAACAACCCACAAGAGACCTACAATTATTATTACCTGCCGTTCTGCAAAAGGCATCCCGCGCTCAAGGCGCAGCACAGCTGGGGAGGCCTTGGCGAGGTGCTGCAGGGCAATGAGCTGATCAACAGTCAGCTGGATATAGTTTATAAAGGTATGTAACTTGATGGGAAGGGGCTCCAGCATGTAGGCTCCGGAACAAGGTGAAGTCCGATCGCCTTGCTATGTTGCAGGCAACACCACCGGAGCTGACATCTGTTCCTTGACTCTGGACGAACGGAAAGCAAAAGTATTCGAAGATGCTATTCGTCGCCAGTATTGGTTTGAGCTCTTCGTTGACGACGTAGGTGTTGCATAGGGTTCGTGAAGCATTCGTAGACCCCGTGCTCCGACAGAAATCGGGTGATGGAGGGTTCCGTTGAGGTTAATACACGTCTTGGTATGTTTGGTTGTCCTTCCAGGCTGCAACCCCTTAACCGGCCTTGAGACCCCCTCCCCCTGTACCCCTCACCCGACCAGCTTCCTGTCTGGGGTTTCGTTGGCGAGCTCAAAAAGGATGATGCCGGCGTCGAACGCGCCTACATATACACAAGCAAGAGGTTTGATATTAGTTACAACAAAGACAGGGTACGTTTACTGCACATGCAACAGTTGTTCCTCCTACAATATGCGGAGGCTTGGACACTGGCAGAAGCGCTGAACTGGCTGGCTTGAATCTCCCCCCAGATTATCCAAGTCAACCTCACTACCGCGGATCCGGTCTTGGTGGCCGTGGGCGCCAAGCTTAACTTTCGGTACACAGTCAACTGGATCCCCTCAAAAACTCCATTCTCTCGCAGATTTGAGAGGTATCTGGATTATACTTTCTTTGAGCATAAGGTATGGCAATGCGTCCTGCTAAGAATAGCACGCACAGACACAATACGGTACTGGGTTAATGCGAGCTCACTCCGATGGGTAACCTCCTGCTTTATCCCTCAGGCATTTACCGTTGGGTTCCTCGAGTTACCAGCATCAGATCTCGCAACCTGATACTTGACCCTTACCATTTCACTTCCCTGCAGATCCACTGGTTCTCGCTCGTGAACTCGTTTATGATGGTGCTTTTCCTCACGGGCCTCGTCGCCATTATTCTCATGCGGACGCTTCGCAAAGACTATGCGCGGTGAGAGTCCTTGCAGCCACCACGAACCGCGGTTCGGTGGTGGAGGTAGAGTACGGTGTGGAAGAGTACGGAAGTGCGCCGGGAGATGGGTTTGCACGCTTGCGCTTGGGTGCAGCAGAGCTAGCCCGCCTTAAGCACCCACTCGAGCGCGCATGGTTGCCCTGTACCGTGTTCTGCTGCTGCTGCTGCCGCCGTTGTCTCTACTGTGTTTCCTTGCTGACTTGGAGCTTGAGGCTTGGGCTGGTACCCGGGGGCGGGGGACCCAGTCCGTAATTGCGCGAAGTGCATCATATGCTCGTGGGGATACGGGTTTGCCCCGCATCGCCCATCCATGCACAGAGCATATTTTCTTAGCACTGTGAGGGTTGGGACATGGGCGCAGTGGCTAAAAGTAGCAAAATAGCGGGTTGTCCTAACTTAGGCATGACAGCTCCAGCTCCTAGGTGGTATCTGGGCAAACGCTCGTACGTGTGCATTATGGTTCGGCATTCCTACGCGCCGTCCTCAAGCCAGGGTGGCTGTGGCCTGGGGTAAGGGATTTGAGGCGCACGCTATAATTTCTATCGGTAGCTCAAGCTCAGCTTCCGCGTTTTTGGTTCCCGTCCTTCTTGCCCCAAGGTATGCTCGCTCTGCTGCGGATGCGCTGGATGCCGAGTCGCTCGAGAGCGATTTCTCGGAAGAGTCAGGCTGGAAGCTGGTGCATGGGGACGTGTTTCGGCCACCTCGGCACCTGACGTTGCTGGCAGCCAGCGTGGGCACGGGAGTGCAGCTGGTGTTTTTATGTACGGCGGTCATCGTCCTCACCATCGCGGGCTCGTATTTCGAGGAGCGCGGCACCATTCTTACCTGCTTCATCATCGCGTATGCGTTTACATCCTTCATTGGTGCGTGTGGCTCTTGCGCGCGATAACGTAATTGTCGCATGGATAGTGTATGTACGACCAGAGCGTGCTGTTTGGCGGCCGGGCGGATGGTAAATGGGTAGGTGTAGGTTGGCACGGCATCTTGGAGCGCGGGGTGTGGACGTGTAAGGACAGGGTTCTCCACTTCTTACCCACTAGCTCACTCATCGTGTTGCTCATCATGGCAAATAGCCCTGCTCGGGCGCATGGAGGCGCGACGCGGCGAGGCTTCTCCCTTCTCTTTCTCTATGCTGCTCCACATCGTCGCTTAAGCAGCCGATCCTGAGCCAGTCCCACCGAAAGCTAGCGCCTGCCGCGCCCTTGCTCGCCACCCTCCACATTTTGCCAGTCTTTGCAGCCTCTCTCACGTCCTAACACCGCTCCCCACGACCCACTTATTACTGTCACCACGGCCCAGGCGGATACGTGTCTGGAGGGCTGTACGCGCGCCACGAGGGCCGGCAATGGATTCGCACCATGCTGATGACAGCGTCACTCTTCCCAGGGCTATGCTTTGCCATTGCCTTTGGGCTCAACACCATTGCCATCTTTTACCACTCCCTTGCGGCCGTGCCCTTCGGCTACATCATGGCGGTGCTGCTGCTTTGGGGCTTTATCTCGTTTCCGCTGTGCCTCATTGGCACTGTCATTGGCCGTAACTGGAACTCCATCCCCAACTGTGAGTGAACACCCGTCACATCTGCTTAGGGACCCCTGGGCTGGGCTGGGTTGTTGGCTGACCTGCCATCATGGCCGATCTGCCATGGCCGGGTCTGGTTGGGGGCCCCGTGCGTCCTGTTCCGAAGATGCCGGCTCACTGTAGTGGCATTGCTTTAGTGGCTTCCGTCGATCCTCGATGACCACATCGCTCCTCTCCTGTTCCTGTTTCCTTTCCTCCTCATGAATTCCGTGTCTCGTGCGGATTCCTTCAGTTGTGTTTCCCGTTGTTAATAACGTCAAAATTTTCAGAAGTTACTGAACGGGCCTCTGCCCACGCCCCTGGCGGGATTGCCGCCTCCCTTAACACCCGCAGATCCCTGCCGCGTGAAGCGCATACCGTCGCCTATACCCGACAAGCACTGGTACCTGCGTCCTTGGGCCATTTGCATGGCGGGCGGTTTGCTGCCCTTCGGTTCTATCTTTATTGAGGTGAGCCACACCTGGGCCAATGTGGCGCGCGAGGTTCTGCCGGCATCCCCTAACCGCAGGTCTTGTGTAATTCTGCTAATTTGGGCCACAGCAGAAGTGATTATTAAATTTGAACAGGACCGTGCGGGAAACATAAGCGGTGTCATATTCAGGCTTGTTCAGAAATGATCTGTTGAGGTCAGAAAATATGGACGTGGTGTGCAGTAAGGACATAAGCTAACTAGGTCGTAGCGTCAGCCCCGTCATCCTGAGGAGGATGGTCCATGGCATTCCTCTTGCCTTGGCCGCCGATCCCTCCGAATTGAATATCGGTGTCATGTGCTGCGCCTGATTCCGCCGAGCCTCCTCCCGGCTCATGTCCCTTAAATGACGTCCATCTGCGCTGTCCGATTGCCACCCTTTCGCTGCGCAAGATGTACTTCGTCTTTACCAGCTTCTGGAATTACAAGGTCTACTACATTTACGGCTTCCTGTTGCTGGTGGTCCTTATCTTGCTGGTGGTAACGGTTTGCGTTACCATCGTGGGCACCTACTTCCTCCTCAACGCTGAGAACTACCACTGGCAGTGGACCGCCTTTGGCATGTCGGCATCTACCTCCTTCTATGTATTCCTCTACTCGGTGCACTACTTCCTGTTCAAGACCAAAATGACTGGCCTGTTTCAGACGTGCTTTTACTTTGGCTACACGTCCATGTTCTGCCTGGGGTTAGCGCTACTATGCGGCGCGGTGGGCTACATGGCCGCAGCGGCCTTTGTCCGGACGATATACCGCAACGTCAAATGCGATTGAGGGTTTCGAGGGTTTTGCTGGAGGGGGGGAGCTGTTCGCATCGCATCTGGGGGCCCTAGGGAATTGGTGAGGAAGGTAGCGGAGAGCGTGAGGGTGTGAAGGGTTAGAGGCTGGGAAAGGAAGGAGGTCCCAGCATTAGGGATTGAGGCTGGCAATGATTGGACGAATAGCAGTATCGCGGAATGTGGATGTGTATAGGCCACGCAGCCGGTGATGCGTTTGGGATACCAATCAGGATGTATCGCGCAGAGGGCAGGGCTGCTTGTTCAGGTTCAGGTCTGCAGAGCTGAGGGCAGTAGTTGTGGGTAGTCTCTGCTTACACAGGCGAGGGGTACCCTTGTTTGCTCGGTTATTACCCGCTTGGAGGGGCCTTAAATGCTCCAGGCGATTGTGATATAAATAACGCTGTTGCTTGCAGGGGTACAGGGGCTGCGATTGAGGTGGCGATATTCAAATCCGGCTGTCAATAGACACTTTTATAGC
Source organism: Volvox carteri f. nagariensis (assembly GCF_000143455.1). NCBI lineage: Eukaryota > Viridiplantae > Chlorophyta > Chlorophyceae > Chlamydomonadales > Volvocaceae > Volvox > Volvox carteri. Next base: position 447,090 of record NW_003307545.1, on the reverse strand, counting down.
TGTTGTTCGCTTTCAGGGGCCTTATGGCCGTATGGTCGGCTTTCAGGAGGACTTCCAGGCGGAGTAAGATGCGAGCTAGCTGACACAGATAACGACGCGTCGAATGGCCCAAGGAGTCCCTCGTATGTGGACAGTCCTGTGATCAGTCCAGTGTGAAAGTACCACTGTCGTCAACCGACCGCAAAGCTGGAGCAAGGAGCGCAGGACAGGAGGGTGCGGGAGAGGAACAGGAGCGTTAGAACAAAGGATAATAGCACATGACCACTTGTGACGAGGACAAGGTTTGGTTCGTGGGGTTAGGTTGGGCTAGGTGTGGCACGGCAGGCGTCCGGGTAATATGGGGTAAGGCCTATGGAGCTATGTAAGGCCAAAGGAGCTATGCTGCTTCCCATAGGATAGTGAACGAGATTGAGCCGCTGCTTTCTATAAGGATAACAGACGTTCCCCGAATAAAACGCGAAGTAGCTCGAGATAACCTTGCCGTACGGAACTGCGCTATGTACCGCCCTTTGCATACCATCGTGAAAGACGCGCAACATGGATGTGGCCGCACAAGCAAGTGCGTCTATTTACGTCTTAACCAAGACGAATGTAATGGTCGTAATTCACGCCTTCCCGTTTTGGCTGACATTTCTGGGCGTCCACTCTACTGTATTACGCATTGATGCTCCCTAATACATCTACTGAGGGCACTTTAAGTAGCTGAACGCGAAACGTCGCCGAAACTTGACAGGCAAAGATGAAATCAATGTCCTCATCCCTTGGCAGAAGCGCGCATCTCCATGGCCCCACATTCCCTGGACACAGCGTCCATGCAGGGAAGTCCTCTCGTACAAATAAGCGCTTATGGGTTACGTTTGCTGCAGCCGAAGCGGAGCTCGGTACATTGCACACTGTACAGGTGAGCTCGGTCACAGCCTGGCAGCGAAGTTTTTGAAATAAACTTGAACAGCGCTTATAAAAAATTAAATACCAGCTTTTGGGGTTTCCATAGTGGCCGAAAGAACGGCATGTATCCCCGGCATGCCTACGTGCGTTTCTTGCGCAGACTGGCGAAACCTTGGCTCAGATTGCTCTTGCGTATGGCGTATCAGTCGAGCAGATCCAGGTGAGGCAACTTAAACAGCGACTCTTGCACCTCCGCGAAGCGACTGATCAATACCAGGTGCATGGAGGTCTGCAGGAAGCACTGCCGAGGGCCAACCGTGGGAGGCGTGCGATGCTGCGTTCAGATGCGATGTTGCAGCCTGGCCAAAAGCTGATCGTGGGCAGGTACGTTACCCAGAGTTATGACAGGGATGCGCCTCGCTAACCCCAACCCCTGCCCAGCCTAGCGCGGACAGTCGTCCAGTCGGAACACTAACCCTCCTCAGATCCCGCACGGCTTTCTTTCTCTAAGCCTCTACAAACCCAGTTCTATTCCGCAATTCGTCGCAACCTTCAACCCCTCCATGATCACCGGGTTCTTCGTGGCCATGCCACGAAATCAGGTCTGGGAGCCCAAGCGCGGCGGCCGGCACAGCCGGAGCCACAGCCGCGTACAGCTGGCAACAGCACCCCGCGTCGCTGGCAGCAGCATGCCTTGGCGGCGTTCTGCTGGCAGCCGGGGTCTTCCAGGTGTTCTCAACCCGCAAGGTGCGCCACTGCGTATTTGTATGCGCACTGTATGCCACTGCGTATTTGTATGCGATTGCGTCCATATACGAGCGAGTGCCGGAATATGAGCGAATATAGGCGACGAGTTACTATGAAGGGACAAAGGATGTGTGCATTTCCAGGGTGAAAAAGGAAATCTGCTCTCATCTATGTATTGACTGGCATTAAAGACTGAGCCAGCTAAAAACAGTCCCTTGATAAAATGTTTGATACATGATTGGGTGGGGCCCTGTCTTCCAGCCGAAGATGGTCAAGGGTACTGAAGGACAACAAAAGAACAACAATTTTAGAAAAGCAATTAAAAGGTACTGTAAGTTAAAGGAAAGCTGATGTGCACGTGCTGCTCCGAAGCTGTACTTTCTGTTGCTGCTGCTGCAGCTGCTGCTGTTCGGATGTGTTGCCAGCCCTATGCATTGCTTGGTCAGCATCTGCGCAGAGCTTCCTAAATGCGGCTGAACTCTTTGCCTGCTTGCGTCGCCTCCCTCGCCGGCTGCGGCTGCTGCTACTGGTAAACTGCTGCTATTACTGCTTCCGCTTCTGGTCCTTACGCCGACCTCGGCGGCCGATCCCGCGATACCCATCCATGCAGGCAGCTATTTCTGTCGCTTCCGCCGGAGAAGCGCCGGCGGCAACCGCGAACGTCGAGGGGAAACCCGGCATCCGCCCCGCATCATCACCCACATTCACGTCCACAACGGCATCCGCACCCTCACCCACGCACTCGTCCGTTTCCACGCCGCCTGCTAGGGTCTTAACAGCAGTTTCGGAGGTCAGGGCGCTGCTGCAGGTACGGAAATGGCATTGCGGATATGCACGCGCGTTTCCCTGCGACGCATCGCCTGACGTGTGCTTGGGCCCGACAAGAGCTCGGCTCTAGGGGAGCAGGCAGGTGCCCAGAATAAGGTCGTCCACAGGGATCATAAGCTAAGGGCCTTTCCGCTGCTGCCAGAAGGAAGTGCGGGCGCGTTGGAAGAGGAGGACTCAGCAGAACGGAGGTGCAGCATGATCACAGGTCGTGACTCAGGAGTTTCTACGCAGGTCATCCCGCGGCGTCCTTATTTTTGAAGCTCCCCCTGGGTTGTCGTCGAGCCTCCACTTTAGCGGTGTGCATGCTTGAGTACGTGTATTTGTGTTTGTGCAGGACGCAGAAGTGGAGATCTGCGCTGTGGAATCCGCTCTAGCTGCCGTACGGCGTGCCGCAGCCACTGCCGCTGCTGAAGCCCCGGGAACACCGGTCGCTGCAGCCGTCAGCAAAGTCATCGCCGCCCCCGCTAACCTAGCTACAACCACAACTGCGACCCCCTTAGCCGCAATCACAGAAACGGCGGTGAGTGTGCACCATTGCTCCATTGCTTCGGACCCGGCTGAACCCGGTGTGGATCCAGCCGCGGTAGGTAAATCCTACCTTCGTGGATCCAGCCTTCGTGGATCCAGCCGTAGTGAATTCCCTATACCATACCATACACGCTGTTGCGCACGTATGTCCCAGGCGGGACCCTCCTTGCCCCCTCCTCACAGCGCCAGCTGGGTGCCAGCTGGCGTGCTAGCCCAGCGGGCCATGAAGCAGAGCGTGGAAGCTAATGTTTCCTATCCAGCTGGAAACAAATTCGACAGAACGATTCGATTTCGTGAATTAATGAGCCGCACACAAGTGTCCAAACATTTGATGTGATCCATCCATGTGGTGGATTCAAATATGTGTCATGGTATCTTATTTATCACCCTCGAGAGCTCTTTGCATTGGCCAAAGCGGCTAACTAACGACGCCCCAAAAATCCATCATTTCGCCACCTGCTTCCACAAACGGTGATGCGTCCAACATGGTGGTGATCATCCATAAACCACAACCAGAACCGCAACCAACAGAACTACCAGTACTACTACTACCAGAGTTACCCGCCAAGCGGTCGTCTACCGGGACGACTACTATCGGCCTGGGCCCTTGCTGCTGCGTTGCGCTGGCCGGAACATTGCCTGCAGGTACCCTCCGAAAAGTCCACCACCGACCCTTCGCGGCAACCTGTCTCCGTACCAGGCCCCACATCATCATCATCATCATCATCATCGCCGCCGCCGCAACCTGGAGAGGTGGCGACGACAGCGACGGCGGAGGCGGCGGAGGCGGCCTGCGTCAGGGTTCCATTTGACGCCGCCAACCTGGAATCTGGAGCCGTGGCTGCGAAGGCTGTCATCGCCGCAGCAGAGACGATGGCTGCTGCTGCTGCTGCTACTGCTACTGCTACTGCTACTATTGCAGGTGCTGCTGCGACTACTGACGTTGCTGCTACTGCCGCTTTGGGCCCCGCGGGGACAGGTGCGGGGCTACACGGTCCGGATGTCCCTTGCCTGTCTGTCTGTCCGTCCGTCAGTCCTGTCTGTCTGTCCGTCATTACATGGTCACGCTCCGCTGGGTTATAATGACAATTATGATGATAGTGATGGTGATGATGGTGATGATGATAGTGATGGTGGTGATAGTGATGCTGCTGATGGTGATGATGATGACCTCACCTCGTGTGACATTGAACGTGACCTGCCTGATCTCGGCCGCGGAGTACGACTAATCCGGTGCGTCACAACACCCCAATAAACCAACACACCAACACACCACACACCAACACAGGCAACACGAGTGCAGCAGATTCTCATCTCACTGTCCAGGACCCCAAACCCGGTGATGCGTCCGCTGTTGCAAACACCGCTGATGCAGCGGAAGCAGCGGAAGCGGAGGCTGAAGCGGGTGCGAAGCAGGAGACGGTGGAGGTGTCGGCGGAGGAGTCGAAGCCGTCGCCATGGGCCGCCTTTGACACGGCCGCGCAGGTGGCGGCGGCTCGAGCTCGTGTGCAGACAGCATTGGAAGCTGCGTACGAGTTGATGCTCTTATCGCCGCGGAACAACCTGGAGGTGGCCGCGACGGCGCCTGCAGAGCCACCAGAAGCTGCGACGCTACCGGCGGAGGAGGCGGCAGCAGCGCCAGAGATGTCGGTGGTGCAGGAGGTGCATGAGGTGTCGGCGGTGCCGGTGTTGGTGACGCCGGAGGTGCTGGCGGCGCCGGAGGCGGTGCCGGAGGAGGCGCCGCCGCCGCCGCCGGCGGCGCTGCCGCTGGTGGTGGCGGGGGAGGCACTGGGCCCGTTATCGTCACCACGACCAATGGATGCAGTGTCCGCGGGCCAGGTGTTGGACCGCATCCGATCTATCAACAAACTGCTGGAAGAGGTAAGCCTTGTCCTACATGCCGTACAACACACATCTACATAGCAACAACTGGTATGTATTCTGTGCAATCTGTGCATCAAGTGGCAACCAACTGTGCTCACTCTCCAACGCATGCAACAGGAACAGCAACGAACCGTCGTAGAGGGGGTGCTGTCCGCAGCCGCCGTTACGGCGGCAGAAGAGCGATTGCAAGAGGCCGCCACTGCTGAAGGGCCGGCGGCGGCGAAGGCGACGGAGCCGGAGTTTATGGAGCCCGAGGCGGCGGTCAAGGTGTTTGAACCGGAGGTGGAGTACGCGTACGGGCCTACGACAGATGTGGCGACAGACAGCCAGCGGGCTGCAGGGCTGATGGACAAGGTTGATTTGCTCCTGGCGTCCTTCGATGCGCTGTCCCCTGAGGTAGAGGCGGCATTGCAGGAGGTGGAGGAGAAGGCTGCTGCTGCAGCGGCCGGTTCGGCGGCAGCAGCGAAGCTGCTGCCGCCGCCACCACCGCCAGCGGCGGCGGCGCCGCCGCTGAGCTTGACAATAGCTGCCCGCGCTGACGGCATCACCCCTCCAAAGCCCATCTTAAGGCTGCCTAAGAGGCTGGGAGCGGCTGCGCCGCTGCCGCTGCTACCAGCCCCAACGGCCCCGCCGGCGGATCGTACCGCCGCGGCCGCCGCTGCGGCGGAGGCAGTTTCGGCGGCGGAGAAGCCGACGGGTCCGTCGCAGATGTTTGCGCTGACGGCGGGCGCGCTGGAGGCTGTGGTGCGGCCGTTAGGCACCCAGGTAGCAAGCCAGGTGCTGGACCGTATTCGGGACATCGGCAAGCTGTTGGAGGAGGTGAGTGAAATGGCGGCGATGGATGAGGGGATGACGCCATGGGGATGGTGGATGGAAACATCAATTATATAACTCTGCCATGCAAGAGCGCACACAGCGAATCTATATTAATGTGGTCCAAAGTCCACCATCCATGATCCGTTCCCAGTAGTCCTGTCTGTCCACACATCAAGATAGAGATGGATAGATGGAGGTGTTGTCGCCCTAGTGCTCCTTGGCCCTTCACAGCGCCCTTCATCGCGCGACTCCTCACGACCCCCTCCCTCCACTGCCGGTAATCTCCGCTACCGGGACGCGTCCCGCTCCTCTACTGCCTGGCTCACCAGGAGGAGCAGCGACGCTCCGACGATAAGGCAGCGGAGACGGCAATAGCAGCAGTGGCTGTGGTTTCGGAGCCAGTAGCGCCTTCGATAGCAACAGCAACGGTGGCTGTGGTTACGGAGCCGGTGGCGATTCCGGTGGCAACAGCAACGGTGGCTGTAGTTTCGGAGCCTGTTGAGTCGGACGCGTTCGCCGCCGCTGCGGAAGCGGACGCCGCCGCTGTCGTTGAGTCGGACGCGTTCGCCGCCGCTGCGGAAGCGGACGCCGCCGCTGTCGTTGAGTCGGACGCGTTCGCCGCCGCTGCGGAAGCGGACGCCGCCGCTGTCGTTGAGTCGGACGCGTTCGCCGCCGCTGCGGAAGCGGACGCCGCTGTCGTTGAGTCGGACGCGTTCACCGCCGCTGCGGAAGCGGACGCCGCCGCCGTCGTTGAGTCGGACGCGTTCGCCGCCGCTGTCGTTGAGTCGGACGCGTTCGCCGCCGCTGGGGAAGCGGACGCCGCCGCTGTCGTTGAGTCGGACGCGTTCGCCGCCGCTGCGGAAGCGGACGCCGCCGCTGTCGTTGAGTCGGACGCGTTCGCTGTCGTTGAGTCGGACGCGTTCGCCGCCGCTGCGGAAGCGCACACCGCTGTCGTTGAGTCGGACGCGTTCGCCGCCGCTGCGGAAGCGCACACCGCTGTCGTTGAGTCGGACGCGTTCGCCGCCGCTGCGGAAGCGGACGCCGCCGCTGTCGTTGAGTCGGACGCGTTCGCCGCCGCTGCGGAAGCGCACGCCGCTGTCGTTGAGTCGGACGCGTTCGCCGCCGCTGCGGAAGCGCACGCCGCTGTCGTTGAGTCGGACGCGTTCGCCGCCGCTACAGAGCCGGACGCCGCTGTCGTAGCCGCGGGGCCGGGCGCTGCGGGCTTCACAGTCTCAGACCCCGTCGCCGCCACCTCGAAGACGGGCGCTGCCGCCGCCACGCTGTCGGACGGGATCACCGCCAGCGTGTTGTCGGACGCCGCCGCTGCCGCCACCGTAGCTGCCATGGAGCGGGTTGCTGCCACCGCCGTGACGGCGGCCGGCGTGGCCGGCCTGCCGGCTTCAGCACTAACGCAACAACTGCCGCAACCGCCACCGCAGCCGCCGCTAACACCGGTGATGCCATCATCCACGCCATCCTCTTCACCGCCGCCGTTACCATCGTTGCCGGCGCCAACACAGCCGCCAGCTGCGGCTAGCACCGCCGCCAGGCCGCCCCAGACGCCCCGACGAACGGACCCCGCCCCTGGCGGCAGCGGTACCAGCACCACCTCAGATGCCACGCTCGTCCACCTCAAATCCAGATTGTTAGATATGGTGTACGGCACGGCGCGCGGCGTGTCGGCGACGTCGACACAGCGCGCGGTTATTGAGGAGCTTGTCGAGGCCTTGGAGCTCCGAAACCCCAACGTTATGGCCACTGACGTGAGACACTTCTTTCCTTCGCTCACTCGCTCTTGAAGCTGAGCCCTACTAAGACTTACTGTTCTTTGTCAGCCTGTCACTGCACGCCTTGGATCATGTATGCCTAAGATTGTGCCTGGCCCATAGTTAAGTTTGGTCCGTTGTAAAACTACATGGCGGTTATATAACTACCTTGCGCAACGTAATCTGCGTCTCTCTTCTGATCTGTCCACCTGCCGTACAGGCCGTCACTGCTCTGGGTGGTCGTTGGAAGTTGGTTTACACGTCCAACGTGGCCACGTTGTTGCTTCTGGGGGCTCTGGACGGCATGCCGCTGGTCGATGTGGGGGATGTGGTGCAGATCATCGACCCGGAGGGACTCACAGCCACGAACAAGGCAAGGGGAAGGGGGAAGAAGAAGGAAAGGGTTACAAAGGCATAGCCTGGTACACACAGGCAGACGTACGTACAGACGTACCTTATCTATGGCCCATTAACCCCTCCCCCCCCTATCCCTCCCCCCCCCCTCCTCCTCCAGATCGACTTGGCTGTTCCCGTGCTTCTGTCCCTCCGTGCCGAGTCGGGTTTGGAGGTCCGCTCCCCCCGGCAGTTCAAGGTGCGTCTGACCCGTGTGGGTTTGGACACGTACGTCGCCACCCCGCAGCTGCTGGCGGCGCTGGAGGTGCCCCCCTCCGTCACGTTGCTGGGGGCCACCCTGGACCTAACCCCGCTCAGAAAGCTGCTGGAACCCATCAACAGCGGCCTGGAGGTGAGGGGGGCGGGGCTTCGGGGGGCTCACGCAGCCACGTGGATTTTCCCCGCATTTCCCGACCCTTCCGGCCACGTAGCCTGGACCCAAGTAATATACTCCTGGATTTGGGTTTCACGTCGGCGTTTGGGTAAAGCGTTTGTTGTGTCCTTTTGTACCCGTTTTGCCGTTATCCGTTAGCCCCTTCTCGTTTCTGTTGTCGCTGTTGCCCCTGCCTCGTTGACCACCCTCCTCCAGGCCGCTCAGAGCATTGTGAGCCGTGCCGTAGCTCCGGAAATCAGTATGGACTCCGTTCCTGTTCCTCCGGGCCTGACCCGCGGGTCGGTGTCCGAGGCCGCCAGCTTGTGGATGCTGACCACCTACCTGGACGACACGCTGCGTATTAGCCGAGATGATGAAGGACGAGTCTTTGTAATGCTCAAGGTGGGAAGAGGGTCTCTGTGTGTGTTGGCCTGTGTGTATGTTGACAGGAGGGAAGGGGCGGGCGCGGAATATCGGGAACAGGGTCTACCTACCTACCCTGTCTGCCTACCTTCCTGCCTACCTTCCTGCCTGTCTGCTTGCCTGTCAGGACGTGGGTATCTACCCTGGCGACACCGCGAGGGTCCCCCGGAGTTGAAACCCCCGGTGATCTCTCCCACCTGGCGACATCTCCCCTCCTCCCGGAGACATGAAGAGAAGATAAGAGGGAGGGGCCGCCGGGGGGCGCCATTTGGGGTGAACGTGGGGTGAACCCTCCCACACAGCTACAAGGTCCCCTCTCTCACCCTGTCTTCTCGCTCCTCCTCACCCTGCTGCTGCTACCGGTCCTGACTTACCCATGTTGGGGCACATCCCATGATAGATATTGGCCTTGGGTCTTCGGCTCGTATGGGTAGTTATACAGGTATGGGGTCACGCACCCCCAACCATGTAACACACACACACACACACATCCCACTAGCGTTCCCAAAGTTATCATGTTCTTGATTCATCCCGCTTTATGGTGGCGGGTGTCGGTGAGGCAAAATGAAAAGAAAAAGTTTGGTAAATTCTGAGTGTTCATGAGTGAATGGCGGAGACCACCAATCGCGTCGTGCAGCTGCTGCTACAGTACTGCAGTACTGCAGTACAGCTGCAATCATGGCAACTGTGCAATGCTTATAAAACAACTCTTGAAAGCGGTAGTAGAAGATTCTGTAAAGGGATTCTTCCTTTTAGTTCTGTCATGTATGTATGTATGTACATATGTATGCATACTTTCGGGGCCAAGGACCTGCAGGGTCCAGAGGGTGTTTCTCCGCCTCTGTGAGCCACAAGATATGTCAGTCGTATTGCATCTGTCGTACCGTACAGAACGTGCATGTATGCCGTTGTAGTGCGTGTGGCTGTATAAGAATAAACCAACCGCCAGTAGAGGCTGCCCGCACTATTCCTCCGCTGTCTCGCATTTTCCGCTTTGCATACTCCGCGCCCGTTGCATGGTGTGGTAGCGTTACAGAGCTTTGTGGTGTGGAAACGTACCACTGTACGAAATGTGCTCATGAGAGGACCGTTGGCTGTGTGTGTATGTGGTTGTTACAGGCTGTGTAATTAGCACATTAACGAAGTAATGTTCTTTGGAGGACAGGTGCAGTGCGACCTCACCCGACCTTTCTTCCCCCGATGGAGCCGCACAGTGGGAGGCCACCGTGGCTCTCATCCACTCGACCGCCAGCCTAGTAAAGTACCTCATAGATGCCTACCCGGAAAACATGCCGCACTGGGACCCCATAGACTGAGCATGCTTGCATGGTGAAAGCCATGGAAACACGGATACAAGTGCCGTGGGCTCAGTATTTTGTGTCAAGCACTGTTGACTGCACCACGGATGCAGGGTGCATGTTCCCTCTTGGGGAGCAGACTGCCAGCAAATGCTGAGCGGAAGAGGTGTGCCTGAGTTTGTCCTTGTTCAGTTGCTTGCCTGCTGCACACTTGGCTCGGTTTGGCATGGCATGGTGCAGATCAGTTGGCGTAGTGTGGCGTGGTGTGGCTTGTCCTGGTTGCAGTGACACAACGTGCCCAACCCCGCCGAATGCCATGTTTTTTGTTTGCCACAGTGAAGCGGGCTTCTTGGTGCCCATTGCAGTCAGGAAACTAGAGTCCCTTGGCCTGCTTGGTGCCAGCACTGCTGTACCCACTAGGGGTTATCACCATCGATGGCATGTCCAGTAGTGGTGCAGCCACCACTGCTATTCTCAATTTGCTGCCCTAGCTTGGGGAATGGAGGGTGCGTGATCAGATGAGGAAGTGGGAGGTGAGGAGTCACCCCTGGCGGCGCAGTGATACGAGGTTGCGGATGGTTTCGATTCCAGCCGTACACAACAAACTGCCCCGTGGATGTCAGTTACACATATCGGTATTTTTTGTATTTGGTGTCCTGTGTTTCCCAACACCCCCAAACGGAGGAGTGGAGCCTGAGCCCATAGCAAATCGTGCTTGGGTGTGCCTGATGCTGTTAATGAAGTTCGTTAGGCTTGCAGGGGCCTTTGTTCAGGGGATAGCCCCTTTCCGTCTTGGTTCATGGTTTCGGAGGGTCATGTAATGTGAGGAGTTCAGGAGGTCACAAACTTTCGAGAGGACACAGGATGAGTTGTCAGAGTGAGGCTTGGGTTGCAGCCGCCAGCTTGGAGCGAGGACATTTTTTGCGCACAAACCAAGTTTGGTCCGAAGTGCAGCCCAAGGTAGCCGGCGCGCGTTTTCCACGTGACCGGCCAGAACATCGGCAGCCCTTTCTCAAGCACGCGCAGGGTGACCAGGTCATATGCGCTGAGAGCATAGACCTGCCTCCTAACCTGTCCATTGGGATGTAAAAACAACAGCTCACACTTTCGCGCATTCACAGTAACACTGAAACCCCCCGTTGTGGGGGACGCATGTTCTGCTGACCAGTACGGCCCGTACAACCTTGTCTTGTTTTGTGTTTTGCAAGATCTGTTCCAGTTACTATGCATAACTTACTCCAACACGGCTTGAATACATAACCTACACTCCTTTCTGATAAGAGCTTAGGTGATGCTGCAGCAGATGCGGCAAAATGCAAAAAACGCAACACTGATGGCGACCTGCAGCCGTAATATTCCCGTGGATGGTATTCCACTAAATATTTGGGGTCGACGCTGCTGAAGCATAACCTGCGAGGACCAGTTTCTCGTTTGGCGCAATGACGCCAGATGACAGGCAGCGTATGTGTGCTGCTGTGACACAGGCTGGCCTGGACTCTGCTGGGCTAGATGAAGAGGACTTGGAGCTACTGTGGGCAGCCAAGTACCGGACCGCTGCACGCCTGCGTGCAGCTACACGGGAAAATCTCGTTGAAGCGCATCTGGCGCCTGGCGTGGTGGATGCCATTCAGCAGGCCTTAGGTACATTCTAAGCGCGGTTCCTGTGCCACCAATAAGGCCATCCTTTGCCGAGGAGCCTGCGTTGCATAGGTTGATCGTATCGTGATCTGTCTCCGGTATCGCAACCAATAACTTTCAAGACGTAAACAAACGTATCTTTATTCAAGATAGGTAAGTCGTGATAACGTTGTGATGGTAACCACCCTGAGACAGTAATAATAACTTGCAAGAAAGGTTATTGCTGTGACGGATGATCTTCCTCAACAGTGAACCCTAATATAGGCGTTGTTTGTATAGTGACAATAAGTTGCAGCCTCTCCTCTTTAGAATGGTGTTTCCAGGCTTTGCGGTTGAGAGTAAATCGGATGTTACAACTTTTCTCGGTAGCGCACTGAGCTGCTGGTGGCGCTAGCTGCTGTATTGTGTACCAGCTACAACAGACTTGGGCAAGGGTCCAGCATGCTTTCTTACCTAGTAGCATGTTGCGGCTCATTCCTCAACTGGGGCCATAGACTTCACAACCATATGAGCTGATCCAGTGAATGTGTACATCAAACAGTGCAGTGCTGTCTCATATCCGGGGCCCACAACTTGCACTTGTCTAGCTTACCTAGAAGATCAAATATAGCGCCTCTTGCAGACTAAACATTAAACGGCTGCATGTTTAGAGCTGCTTGCACTTTTTAACCAAGTGCAGTTTACATAGCCATGTTGGTAGCAACTGTGCTTATCAGCCTGGCCCGTGTGGCCTAAGAATCATCCACAATTTGCTTGTCTATTGTGTTTCTGATGCTGCACTCACAGGCTCTGCTGAGCCCACCCTCTTAGAAGCATTTTACAAGCTTGTTGAGGGGGTCAAAGAGGACAACAAAGAAGCAGCTGCAGTGAAAAGCTTGAGAAGCTGAGCAAGACGCTTGAGAAGCAGAACAAAAAGATGATTGAGACCAAAGCTCTTCTGGAGAGGGAGATTGTCGCCTTGGGGTTCAGGGGCATAGGTTCATCACGACCCAAAACTTCAGTGAGTGTACAGCTAGTGAGTGTACAGCTGTAATTACTGAAGACTAGCAGCGTACACTCACTGATGTTTTGGGTCATGATGAAC
>NW_003307545.1:389034-426897 GCF_000143455.1 Volvox carteri f. nagariensis | reverse complement strand
CATCGTGCCCCAAAAAACATAGAAAACGGAGGAGTAGTGTCCCCCATCCGGGCCCTTCGGGGTTGGAGAGGGATTCTGCGACCTCCTGTCGCAAAACTTGGTGTGCCACAGACCCACGCTGTAAACGGACATGGTTCCAAAACCTCACAACCTGCTTGAGAACGTGGTAGTGTAGGGGTAGCTGCGATAGCTCTGCGAACAAGAGGCGGTGTGTTGGTCTGGCAGCTCCTACAATTTGCCGCATGAAAGATATCTGAAGCTGCACTGCCCTGTCCTTTAGGCACGCCTCAAAGGGCCCCTCTGCAAGGTTATTCGCATCACTCCGCTTCCTGAGCCTGTCCGAGACCTCAGCTAGCATAAACGGCCCCCACGCTTGACAACCATACAACAGTATTGCTCGTACCTGCGTATCGAAACACCTCATCCTCACATCTGGGGCGAACAACTTTAGCTTATCTAATTTTGCACTCAACGCGAACATAGCTGCTCTAGCTGTGTCATACAACTGCTGGCGGCAGGCCCAGAACTAAGATCTAACACGCCACGCAGCGCCTTGATTGGTATCGCTCTCCTTGGAACCCTCCTGGCCTATGAGAATACCAAGGGTGAATGGTCTTCGTTGTCATATTAAGTTCTGCGGAAGGGGGACGGCAGCAGAGAGCAACGCTACCAGTGGGTGATCCGATCGGATCGGGTTCACCATTGCAGCGATAATTGTTGATTTTCAAACTGGGAGCTCCAGCAGCGGATGAGCTACACCATACAACATCGTGAATGCGTTTAAGTTGATGTAACCGGACGAATGGATTGAAATGACGGAGAGCCGTGGGCTTGCTGCAGGGAAGGGGGGCGTGTAGGTAGGGGGTGGGAAGGGGCGGGATTGTGGGCGTGGGTTGAGGAGAGCGACGGAATGTCGTCCTGCATTCGTACGGAGGAGGAAGTGGTGGAGGAGGAGGTTAAGGAAAAAGTCATCAAACATGCGTGGCGTTGCTCGTATGCTACACGACCGGAGCGTCAAGAAAGCTCCGCTGCAGTAGGACAGATAGATATTTGCCTCTTTGCTCCTTTTTGCTCCTTTTTGCTCTTGTGTTGTCATGTACGTCGTGCTGTACAACCTGTTGGTTGTGAATTTAAGGTTTGATGCGCTTTCCGCTGCGACCGTGTGCACATTGTGTGTGTCTGTGCATATGTTGTACGTTCACTGGCAGCTGGACCTTTTTGAGAGGCCGCTGGTCTCACATAGCGAGCACCACCTACATACCTCGTTGTCACACCTTTGGACAGTAGCACAACTCAAGGTGTAACAGACACACACACAGATTTACTTGCACGCCCGTCTCCTCCCGCTCGGGGAGAGTGCTTCAGCGATCCCACTGCCCAGTATCAGATCCAGATCAATATATAACAGAACATACACTTTGTACACATACAGAGGCACACATAAAAATATATGGCCACTTCACCTTCCTACGCTTCCGGACGGCGAGACGATTCCCTACATACAGCGCGCAGTCACCACCACTGCATCTACCGCACCAACTGCTCGTCGCCACTACTCCAGTCGGAAACAACTCCCAAACCACCAACATGAAGACGGAGACCTTACGGTACTTAGTAAGTTCTCAGTAAGCTCTTACGCTACTCATTTTAAACTGCCTGAAGTCAACCAGAATGCATCTGCGGGACGAACTTATTTCAAACCGCAAACTCCACTTTTCCATCCCCCCATGCCTCCCTCGGCATCTACACACTCTCCTACGTATGCACACCCCGGCCATCAGTAGTAAGCACGGCGGGGGTTACCCAGCGGGTTGGGGCGGTACTTGTAACCCAGCATCATGCGCTTGCGGTAAGCCTCGTACATGTCGTCTTCTGCGCTCGCCTCACCGTGGGCAGCCGCGCCCAGGCCGCGAGCCTCACCCGCTGCCGGTGCCGCCGCGGAAGAAGTGGTTCGGTGGGTTGAAAAATGATTGGCTGGTCGAGGCTCTGGTCAATTGGCGTTTGTGAGCTCACCCGAGGAGCGAGCCGGTCAGCTATTGTTGATCGTCTTTTTTGTCGTTCACCTCGCGTCTCTTAGGCCACCCTCCACCTCCCGACCCTTATCTCTCCTCTCTCCCTCCATCCTGGCTTCTTTTATCCATCCTCCCCTCCATCTTCCAATAACCTTCCGCTTTTCCCCTTTTTGCCCCCTCTCCCTCCCCATGCTGCCACCAGACTCACCCATGGCCGCCCATGAAGGTGCTGTACGACAAACCCATGGCTAACCTCTTATGTCATTTCGGTGACCAAGGCTGAATCTTGTCCCCTTCTAAACCAACGCGGTGACGGTTTAACTACTACAGACGATATGAGGACGCCCTAGACAAGATACGTCACGAACCAAAGCAAAACAAGCCGAGAAAAGGAGGAGAGGTAAAGCTATATGGCCAGTACACCAGGAGCGGGATGCGTGAGGTCCCAATCCACGTAGAGGAATTGCGACGCTGCATCACAGGACTCAACCAACAACCAACTAAACCCTTCTTCCTGCTCCTCGTCCTCTTCCTTCCAAGGGAAGAGAGATGCGTCCCAAGAGGGTGAGGGTGACGCACCCCCGCTAGGAAGGTACCTGCTTGCGCCTGCTTGCGTGTGCGTTGTGTTGCGTGTGTTGTGTTTTTCGTGTACATACATACATCATGTACATACATACATTTGAGGAGTGTTGAAATGGGAGGTGGCCCCCCATCATATGGACGATGTAGGACGTGATCAACTTGCGAGCTAACCAGGAACTAAGTTGATGCGCCGTTGATCCGCTAGATTTGGTTGGATGCTGGTGGTGAGTTGCCAAACCCAACGAATACATTCTGAAGTCGGATGGGGTGACGTGTTAGGGTGCCCCTCTAGCAGGGGAGAGCAGGGACTGCCCGGGAAAGGGGCCGCTGGCGAAGTTAACCACCCTGTAACAACATACATACATTGGGAAAAGGATTGCGAATTCCATAGGGAAAAGAACGAAACAAGGGAGGCAGATATACAGCTGCCGGTTTAGAAGCAGTGAGCGAAGTGAAACATCCTAAAACTGCCGGCGAAGCTTCTAGTGAGCTCGGTAACGTGTTCGTGCATACTCTTACAATAGTGTCGATAACTAGATTCGCCAGGAAGGGCACCAGTAAGGACGCGTCCTCTGCTTCACGAAGCAGTGTGGAACCAGCAGGAGAACTGTATGATGCCAAAAAAGATGACGAGAAGAGAAACCGCCTAGCTGCCGTTTGAGAGGGCACGTGTGGAGCCATGTGTATCCTGAGTGGTGGTTTTTGGGGGTGGGATACGACGACGCACAGACAATTGACGAGGGGTAATGGCGGGGGACTTTATTCCCCCTTGCTGCAAGCCCACACAAGTCCCCATCCCTTGTCCCCCTCCTCCTCCTCCTCCAACATGACCACACAGCTTGGTACCTGCCGCCTGCCCCCCCCCTCTTTTTGTCAAGTCAGGCTCGTCCAACATATCATGTTGTGCACGATGTAAACAAAAGCCATGTGATCTATGGGTGCTACAAAGACTCAGGCTTGAGCCAACGGACCTCCCAGCAGTATCGTGCCTATGCTTGGTCCGATCTAACCGAGGTGCCACACACATGTACGATGAAATCAGATCTGATATGGGCTTTCCACGCTTCGAACATATGAAGGACGCTATGAAATGGGAACCTGAACGCCTGGCAAGGATGCTGGAACGTATATTGTCTCACCGCAACTCTATCGTTCCCTTTGGTCGTTAGTATACTTCATCACTTGTCTCGTTGGAAGTGCGAGGTAGGATGGTGCTTATAGGCGATTTGGCAGCCCTTGAGCCCTCGGCTCGTACTAGGGTGGTTTGCAGGTACGGGGAACGCCCCACGACCATGTAACAACAACAACAACAAGACATGCCCGGCAAGTGGTCAACATTGACCTCTACAAGCGGTATCAAGTATAGCTCGAGACAACGATACAATCTGAAATGTGGAAAAACAAAAACATCCGCGCCGAGCGGATGACCACTGTATCTGCAAGAAACACCAAAAAAGACTCCACTGTGCTCCATGAACTTATGTATTATGTCTTGAGTGGGTTGAGGTACGATGGCCCTTCATTCTCGTCAGGTTGATGCGTCCAACACACCGTACGACATCCGAATGTAAGCAACTCGTAAGAAAACACTTGGCCGCAAGGCCGTCAGGCAGCAAAGCCGCCGGCACCACCATATATCCCCTGAACTCTACATGCTATTTGAATCCAAATAGCTACTATTACAGTAGGTTGATCTAAATCGTCCTAAATCAATCGTAATGTATAATTATGCATTATGCAATACTTCATGTACAAAATATCGATTGGCGCCTTCTGAGGCAAATAGCGGCTTCAGCGATACTCGGACGAAGTTCTTCTTCGTGCCGCAACGGGATATAAGTTGTCTCGAGATCTCTATCGAGCAACAGCAACTGTATAGCTAACAAGTCTCTATATACGTGATATCTGGAAAAGAAGATAATAGTAAAGATAATACTTGACGACGGCAGTTACCAAGCCATATTTCGCTCAATTCGCTCGACATGAGGAATGTTATTCCACATTCCGGTCTTCGAAACACACGCTCTTTTCCTGACATCCCCTTTTGATGTCCCCTCTTCCCGCTCCCTCGCGTACTGTGATACTGACTGTACTGCCGCCCGTGCTTTCCCGTTGCAGCACCATCCCATCCCATCCCATTCTCCTTCCCTGCTTAGGAGTAAACCGCCCCGCCCGCGACCACCCACCCATCACGCACGCACCACGAGCCCATCACCTAGGCGGTGCGATCCCCCCCAGCCCATCCCACCCCACATCACCGCAAGCGTCCTTCTCCCTCTCGCCAGCTAGGTGACCTTTAATACACACGAAAGCATCGATCGCCAACTCCCCAGCAGAGCACCACGGCCGTGCCGGCTCACAGCGTCCGGAAGCTTCCGTTCGCGAGACAAGTAGGACACAGGAACAGCTCCCCTCCTTTGATCAGCGACTCCAAGGCCGCCTGGCTATCGTATGACAGCGGCGTCAGCTTGGTGGTGTCGCCGCCGGCGCCGCCAGCTCCGCCGCCGCCGCATGGCCGAGCGTGCACGCACCAGCCATGGCGGCCCTTGAGCAGATTCCGTACGCGGCCGCCGCTGCCGCCGCCGCTGCTGCAGCTACCTGCGTTGCTTCGAGTGAGAAAGGACTTTCGAACCATGGAAATCTGGTGGTCGACGCCGCCGGCGCGAACGAACGCATCGTGCAGGGCGGCATGCTCCCGTCGCAGCGTCTCCAGCTCCGCCAGGGCGGCTTCCCGTCCGGCACGTGCCTCTGCGATCCGCCTTGTCTGCGCCTCCATCGCCTTTGCGTGACTAGCAGCGGTCTGAGGGAAGCGAGGGTAGCGGAGGTAGCTGGGATCAAATGCTCGATGATGCTCGCAGATGCTGATGGGGCTGAGATGACACAGCGTCAGTTGTGTGGTGTGTATGCGCGAGGTGAAAAACGTGTGTTCCACTTGACAGGTGGCTGCGGAGGTAGCGGGTTGGAGGCGAGGGGGGAAGGCAGGAGTAAAAGGAAAGGCTGTCCGTTACCGCTTGCTGCTTGCTGACGTGCGCACCACCGCCGGCCAACTGACGAGAACAAGCAATAGAGGTTAATTGTGGAGAAGTGCAAACTGCGCAAGTGCAAAGGTAACACAACTGGTTGGGCCGTACAGCCGTACGACTTTTACCAACCACGCCCCAGTGGACTCGCTCACTCACCCACCCACTGGTTGCGTGCGAACCTCTTATAATAATAATGATAATAATAATGTGCGTGTAAATGGACCGAGCCACGAGAAGTACATACAGAGTATGTGTGTGGGTTGAGATGAGATGATAAAGGACTTGCCGTCATCGTCGTCATCACCGCCACCGCAAGCTCTTTTCTTGTCTTGGGGATCCCTCCCCCCTCCAGACCTCCCTTCCCGGACACCCCCAGACCCCAGCACCGACCCACCTCATCAGCCTGTTTTTTAGCGACCATAACTGCCTCTCGGTGGGATTCAGCGATGCTCTTCAGTGTGTCGTAACGCTTCTGGAAGCTTCGAATCTCCCGGGACTTCTCCTGGCTCTGCACACACAGGGGCGGGAATGGGGCGGTGACGGCGCGAAGGAACGGCGCGCCACGGACTTGAAATAGGAAGCATAGGTCGCAAACCTAGGACGCATACTTCTAGTACATCAACACGGCAGTGCGCCGTGTAGCAGTACGCCGCCAAACCAATGCGATGCACCCGTGGCACGCGATGTGACGGGTTAATGCTTAGCGACGTACCGTCGTCCAAGCGTCCCATGTACTAGAAAATAATAATTTCATAAAACAATAGATCGCATATTCGGTTCATTTTAGGTCTGTCGTTTGGGGACAATGTCCGGCTTAGAATTACCCTTCTCTGTCAGCAGCCAAGCACCCCACATCCCTTCGCATCACCTCGGCTAGCGCAGCCTCCCGAGCCGCCTCCACCCGGCCAAGCTCCGACTGCGGAGGCGCGCACAACAAGAAGAAAAATAACGATAACAACAACAACAACAACGACAACAGCGGTGGCGTGGGGAATGGTGGTAGGGAGGGGATCAGACACCGGGTTGTGACGGCAGCGCGACGTGTGTGCTAAGGGGGCAAAAATCACAGGAGGTCAGAAGGATTTGACAGACTAGCAGCTGGTTCCTGCGATGACGAATGTACGACGTT
Organism: Volvox carteri f. nagariensis; assembly: GCF_000143455.1. Lineage (NCBI taxonomy): Eukaryota > Viridiplantae > Chlorophyta > Chlorophyceae > Chlamydomonadales > Volvocaceae > Volvox > Volvox carteri. The sequence continues at coordinate 420,151 of NW_003307545.1, read as the reverse complement.
TGGCGCCGTGCGTGTGGTACTGCACATATGCATCGTATGTACGGGTCGTACCTCGAGTCTGCGAAGCTCCAACTCTGCTTTCTCTGTGATGCCTTGGTACTCGGAGGTGAGGTCCTGTGCGCCATCGAAGGGGGAGGGGGGAAGGGGGAAGGGGCGAGAGGGGACAAAGGTATAGCTTACACGGACACGGCAATGTTTAGATGCGGTGGAAGGCTCCCCCGAGGCCGTACACCACCCATCGTGGTTGATAATGATGTTTTTTTCAGCGTAGTTTTTCTACGTTCGTTGCCATACACACACGCGTCGCGGTGGAATTGTGCGTGGAGTGGTGATGATGGTCGTGGTGATAAGTTCCGGCTTTCCTCAGGCAGTCGCGGTCTCCTTACTCGCAGGCGAAGAGTGGTGAGCTCCCTGGTCCGGGAGAGCTTGGAAATCCGTTGCTGGTATTCAGACCTCTCCGCCTCCAGAACCTGCACAGGTAAAAAGTTTCAAACTTTTAGAAGATGCGGCGTGGTGAATGCCTTTACGGCGTTTCGGCCTTGGGTGATGATTCCCGTGTACGTGCGTTCATTAAGCACGGGTGCAAACCAGTGCCCTGTCGCTGGCCTATGTCGCATTTTGTAAATGTTTGAGGTACATCCAGCTGAAAGAAAAACGTTGTTAGGTTACCAGATGGACTAGCGTTGGTAGACAACACGTTTCCTGAAGCGAGCTCAACCCACCTGGATTTGCCTTTGTAGGTCGCTGACCAGGTCACCAGACGGCGGTAATCGCGCCGCTAACAAGGCCTGCGGGAAGTGAGACAATGTCCATTAAAGCTGTTGTATGAGTAGGACGAATAGTGTACAGTACGTCCGGCAAGCAAGCTATGTTACTACATTGCAAACCTTTTCTGCTTCTGTTAAGCGACTCCTTAGCGCTTCCGCCTCGGAGCTGTGGGTGCGCGCAAGGTCGACGATGTCGTGCAGGATGCGCCGCAAGTTCTGACGCTCGCGCTCCAGAACTGCTATTTTCTGAGCTGTCTCTACGGAAGAGTACTTCCGCCCAAAGCATGACACCTGAGGGGGCGTTATGTCGTCTCAATTACTGAACTGGGAAAGGTACGTTTGTGCAAAGGCCGCAAACCGCCGGCTGTAGCTGCCTAATTGCCTACCGTAGATGTAGAGCTTTCAAGCGCACCGATGCATGAGTCCAGGTGCTCGTCGACGATTGCAGCTCTGGCTGACAGCTGTAGGGTGGTATCGTCTACAAGGTCAGGGAGGTCCAATTACGAAAGAGGGACAGAAAAGGTGGAACGTTAGATTAATTACGCCATGCCAATTATTCTAAGTTGAAAATAAACGTTTACCCTAAATTTGCTCTGGCCCTGGCGCGAAGCGTTATGCTTCGCGACGCTCGTTGCAGCTGCAGCCTATAACATAATCGACTGACAGAAACCCCCACCTGCTTTTCCACCAGTACTCCTCTTGACCTCCACTATGGTCTCCCCTTCAGGCTGCAGCATTGTAAAGGACTGAGGCATTTCGCGAACAGGCTTCAGCTCTACGTGTTCTTTTACAACCTTGTAGTATTACAAAGGTTTCCACTAACTATTACTATGGCTCCCTAGTACGATGTCATGGAAGAAGTAAGGAGGACTACAGTCTTAGGTTCTGTCGTGCTCCAGGGTGGGCGACGCTAACGGCGAGGGTCTTGCAACCCAATGAGGCATGAGCGACCCTGGTCCTGTTACACCACTGCTGGCTTAGGTAACCATTTGTATGACTCCTTTCACTCCCTAACGCATGGCCTTGTCATTAGCGGGGCCTTTGGGGCCAGGGTCCCGAGTCCCCGGCAGCGGGGCGTTTTCATGTGTAGGGCGGGGGCTCCCAAGAGGAAGGTCATATTACAACAGAAAGGTGAGCTCACATGGGGCTGATGGGTTCGGCTCACAGTACTTTGTCCTTAAGACCCCCTGACCCCAGGCGCTCCAATTCTCAGCGTTATTTTAACCGAGTAGCTTTAAACGCGATCATCCTTACATCTTAAATTCATATTCCTAAAGCAGTTGTGAAATTGCAGCGGCCTTAGCATATCGCTGTTGTTACTGCAGTCACTGCTTATGGTGTTATTTGTCTTATTTGAACTTCCACTGAAACCTAGCGCTTCTACGTATGCGTTGGATAGGCCGCGCATAACTGCGGCCACTGTTTCGAGGCAACCTTGCTCCATGCTGCGCAAACGTTTCGTGTAAACCGCAGGCTCTTCGAGATGGGCGCAAAGGGATTCTTAACTTCTCTATATCTAGGTAAATGAACGCGCGCATCTGATCCAGTTTTGGAAGGAAAACGCGTACAGCCTTCTGGCTGGTTGTAACTGGTCGATATGATCGTTTGGCTTGCAGGGATGACCAACTTGCTCGGCCAGAGCTTGAAGCTGATTCAGGAAACATCACACCACCACAGTCGTCAGGCTTTCCGGCACAAATCTCACAGGCATTCCTGTCCGGAGTAGCCTTTGCGACGAGCGCGTTCGCCCGCACTGCTGAGCCCAGGGTGAGTTTCATGCAGAGGAGGAAAACCTGGAGGAAAACCTGGAGGAATAATTGTGTGAGAGGCTTTTTGGTCATCGGCGGAAGAGAGGGCATCGGTGCGACATAGTCTACGGCATTCTCCCCTCGGCAGCGTGGGCGGCCGGCGGCAGCTGTTTATTTCCCGAGCACAAACTCACCCGCACCCTTTCCCCACCTCCCCAAACTCAACCATTCCATTGACATGTTTCATGACTGTAACACCGATAATATAACACCGATAATCCATTTCCCCCATTCGATTTGTTGCTGCGTTTGAGGTTTGACGTTTAACAGCGGCTTTCCTCCGCTGCTTTTTCCCTTTAAAATTTCACCACTGCATTGCCGGGCTACGCCAACTTCCCTGCTTCAGGCTGCGCCGATGGCGCTGCTGGCGACCCTGGCCGCAGCCGTCACAGCCGCCGCTGCTAACGCCACCTCGCTGGCGGAGACACTGCCGCCGCCGCTGCCGCCAGCAATGGACCCGGTTATCACTCAGCTCCTGATGGACCTCCAGTCCGCTGATCGGCCGCCCACAACTACCACAACTGCCGTGACTAGCGCCGGCGTCGCTGCGGCGAAGCCTGCGCTGGCGATGACGTCCTTGGGCAGTACGAGTACGGGAACGGAGGCAGCGGATGCAAGAGCCATGATTGAGGCCGCGCTGCGAGCCGCTGATAAGCTTGTGCTGGCGGCCCCGGACAGTGCGGACGCCCGGCGTGCGGCGAAAGAAGCTGCGGCGGTGTTGGCGGGACACCGGCATGATGTTACCGTAGCTGAGGCGGTGGCGGCGAAGGCTGCCGCAGCTGATGCCACCGCGGGCGCAGCGGAGGCGGTGCGGACGGCGACGGCGGCGGACGCGGCTGCCGCCGCCGCATTAGCTGAGGCCCGCAGTGCGTCTGACGCGGCAGAGGTGAAGGCGGCGGAGGCGGAGCTGGAGGCCGCCTTTGTGAGCGGATTGACGGGTGTAGACGAGCAGATTGTTGAAAATGCCGAATTGGCAGCGGCGGAGGCGAAGGCGAAGGCGGCGGAGGCGGTGCGCGCGGCAGCTGATGCGGCGGAGATGCGCGCTGTCGCCGCGAAGTCGCTTGCTGCCGCTGAAGCCGCAGCGACGGCAGCCAAGGCAGAGGCCGCCAAGGTGATTGATGCCGTACGATGGGCAGAGGCCGGCGACCTGATTGAAGCGTTGGCGGCGACGGATGCAGCTAAGTCATCGCTTCGCGAAGCAGCCGTCGCGGTGGCGGATGCCGAGGTTGCTGCCAAGGCCGCCGCGGCGGCGGCGGCGCAGACGGCCGCTGCGGAGCGTGCGGCTAAGGCAGCACTTTCGGACGTCAATACCGCACTCTTACAGGTGCAAAATGCCGCTGCTGCAGCTGCGGCTAGCCTGACAAAGGCAGCACAGCTCGGCTTGGCAAGCCAGACACAGCTGGCAGCTGTCGTAGCAGGTGCGGCCGTCACCACAGCGGCTGTTGTCGCCACTGCCGTCAGTCGTAGCAGCGGGTCCAAGCCGGCTGCTGCCGCCGCCACCGCGGACACAGCAGCAACCACGGCCGCCGACAGTGCTGAAGGGCAGAAGCGTCCAGCGGATACCGCAGCGCCGTTACCGCAGGCAGCAGCAGCGACGGCGACGGCGCCGCCGCCGCCGGTGCAATCAACGACAGGGGGTCCAGGTCCGGCAGCGGCGGCAGAACCCCCTGTGGAACCTGTCCTCGCCGCCGCCGGTCGAGGTTGGCGGTTCCGTGGTGAATCCAGCTCCCGAGCTGTCGGCGCCTGCCGAGGGCAGCTCCTCGGGCAATATCTTTATGGACGCGCCAACAGCAGCACGTGATGGGGAAGTTCAGCTGGGCGTTGCGGCGACTGCGGAAGCTGAAATGGAGGCAGTAGCGGATCCCGTTGCCGTACAATTCCCTGCGGTTGAGCTTACGGCCGCCGCCCCTGGCGAGGACGCACCCGTCGTCGACGTCGACGGGACCGCTGAGGAAATGACTGCCGGCGCTGACGCCACTGCGCCGGCAGCGGCGGACTCGGAAGTGACGGCAGTAGCAGCCGTTGACCCTGACGCCGCTGGCGAGACGGCTGTAGCGCCGGCGTCAGCAGAGCCGCCTGCTGCTGAGACGGAGGAATTGGTGCCGGCAGCGGAGCAAGTTGTGCCTAATTTGGAGATGTCTACAGATACAGAAGGGGCACTGGTGTCGCCGGTTGTAGCACCTGCTGTTGCAGAGGAGGTGGAGGCGGTGGCTGTAGCAGTCGACGTCGCAGGTGATACACCCTCGGACGAGGTGTCGCAGGGGGCTCCCCTGGAGTCGGATCTGGCGGCCGCTTCTCTTGACGACACAGCGGCGGCGGCGGCGGCGGACTGTACGGTGACTGCGGATAACATGGCCGCTGCGGCGGCGGCCGCGGTGGTGTCACCTCATGAAGGGGCTGCGCCGCCTCCCCTGCCAGATGTGCCAGCGGTTAGTGCCGTAGAAGCTGATGCCGTATCGGCGGAAGCCGCCGTACCTGATGCCGTATCATCACATGTCGTCGCAGCTGGTGCCGTACCAGCGGACATTGTGGCAGCTGATGTACCCGCAGACGTGGGTCCGGTGATGGGCCCGGTGGCAGCTGATGCCGTACAAGTTGAAATTGTTGCAGGTAATGCCGTACCAGCCGATGCAGTGTCAGCTGATGCCGCACCAGCGGGCGTCGAGGCGGCTGATGCCGTACAAGTGGACGAGAAGGCGGCTGACGCCGTCGCTGCTGATGCCGTACCAACGGACGCCGTCGCAGCTGATGCCGTACCAGTGAACGCCGTCGCAGCGGACGCCATACCAGTGAACGAAGAGGAAGCCGATGCCGTACCGGCGGACGCCAAGGCAGCTGATGCCGTACCAGCGGACGCCGTCGCACCTGATGCCGTACCAGCGGACGCCGTCGCACCGGACGCCGTCGCAGCGGACGCCGTGGCAGCTGATGCCGTGCCAGCGGACGCCGTCGCAGCAGACGCCGTACCAGCGGACGCCGTCGCAGCGGACGCCGTACCAGCAGACGCCGTCGCAGCGGACGCCGTACCAGCGGACGCCGTCGCAGCGGACGCCGTACCAGCGGACGCCGTCGCAGCGGACGCCGTACCAGCGGACGCTGTACCAGTTGACGAAGAGGCAGCTGATGCCGTACAAGCGGACGCCGTCGCAGCGGACGCCGTACAAGCGGACGCCGTACCAGCGGACGCCGTCGCAGCGGACGCCGTACCAGCGGACGCCGTCGCAGCGGACGCCGTACCAGTGAACGCCGTCGCAGCGGACGCCGTACCAGTGGACGAAGAGGCAGCTGTTGCCGTACCGGCGGACGCCAAGGCAGCGGATGCCGTACCATTGGACGCCGCCGCAGCTGATGCCACTGCAGCTGACACCGTCGCGGCTGATGCCGTACCAGCGGACGCCGTCGCAGCTGATGCCGTACCAGCGGACGCCGTCGCAGCTGATGCCGTACCAGCGGACGCCGTCGCAGCTGATGCCGTACCAGCGGACGCCGTCGCAGCGGACGCCGTACCAGCGGACGCCGTCGCAGCGGACGCCGTACCAGCGGACGCCGTCGCAGCGGACGCCGTCGCAGCGGACGCCGTACCAGCGGACGCCGTACCAGCGGACGCCGTCGCAGCGGACGCCGTACAAGCGGACGCCGTCGCAGCGGACGCCGTACAAGCGGACGCCGTCGCAGCGGACGCCGTACAAGCGGACGCCGTACCAGCGGACGCCGTCGCAGCGGACGCCGTACCAGCGGACGCCGTCGCAGCGGACGCCGTACCAGTGAACGCCGTCGCAGCGGACGCCGTACCAGTGGACGAAGAGGCAGCTGTTGCCGTACCGGCGGACGCCAAGGCAGCGGATGCCGTACCATTGGACGCCGCCGCAGCTGATGCCACTGCAGCTGACACCGTAGCGGCTGATGCCGTACAAGCGGACGCCGTCGCAGCTGAGGCTGAGGCTGAGGACGTTGTGTCTGTCGCACCCGACGTGATGGAGACAGCCGCTACGGGCGAGGTGCTGAAACAGGACCAGTCCTCCGCAGCCGACGACACCCCGCCCGGAGAGGGAGCGGCATCCGCGGTGCTGGAAGTGGCGCCAGCCGCAGACATACCACAGGATGCCATGCAGGCAACAGGGGGGGTAGCGGCGCCGACGGCGGCAGTAGCCGTGGCTGCGGCGGTGGACGTCGAAGGCGAGGGCGAGGGCGAAGTACCTGTCTCGGAGACGACGGAGCAGCAGGCAGCGGAGCCGGACGCCGCGGTGGACGAGCCGGTTCCTGAGACGGCGCCGGCAGCGGAGTCCACTGGAGCGAGGGAGGAGGCGCTGGCACCCAGGGTACCTGTAGCTGCTGAAGCACTTGAGGCCGAGGCGGCCGTGTCCGCCGAGGACGTGAGTTCACAAGCGGCTCCTTCGCCCGCTGAAGGGGTAGACGTCAGCGTCGGCGATCCGGTGACTATTGTAAAGCCTGCCGTACAATCCGATCCGCTGGCGCCAGCCTCCGCCAGCCTAGCGTCAATCCTGGCGGATGCCGCCGCAATCGCAGCGGCACGCGTCAGTACTGCAGTCGCTGATGCGGCTGTGCGCGCCGCCGCCAAGGCCGCCTCCGCAGTCGCCGACGCCGCCGTCGAGGCGGCGGCGCGTATGGCGGAACCAAACGCCAGCGGCGGCGGCGGCGACGCCAAGGCCTTGGAGGCGGCGGTGATGAGCGCAGCGGCCGCGGCGGCAAATTCGACTGCTGCGGGCATTGCCGACACCGCCGCGGCGGCAGTGGCTGTGGCGGTGGAGGCTGCCGTGAAGGAGGCGGCGGAGGAGGAGGCTATAGCTGTGGCGCAGGCCGTGGCTGCTGCCGCCGTGGTGGCTCCAAAACCAGTGACAGCGGCGCCGACGGCAGTGGTAGTGGCGGTGGAGGCTGCCGTGAAGGAGGCGGCGGAGGAGGAGGCTATAGCTGTGGCGCAGGCCGTGGCTGCTGCCGCCGTGGTGGCTCCAAAACCAGTGACAGCGGCGCCGACGGCAGTGGTAGTGGCGGCGGCACCCTCGGCGCCGTCGGTGAAGGTGGGGGAGTTATCTGACGTAGAAGCTGCTGCCTGGAGCGGCGCTGAGGAGGAGCAGCAGGAGGGGAAAGAGGTGGAGCAGCAGGAGGAGGAGGAGGAAGCCGCTGCTGCGATCATGGGCCAGGAGTTCGCGGTAGCAGCATCAGCACCTGTTTCAGAGCTGTTGATCCAGATTGACCAGGTGCTAGCGGAGGCGAATGTGGATGCGGGCGAACCTCAGACAGCAGAAACCTTAATGCCTCTTGACCTGTCGACGGCGTCAGCTAGCGGCGAGGAAGCTGCCGCTGCCGCCATTGCCGCAGCCGCCGCTGAACCTGCGGCGAATGATCCGGCAGTACGACACGATAAGGGCGACGACAACGGTGGCGGCGGCGGTGTACTGCCTCTAGGCCTTGCCTTCAACGCCATCGATGCCGACAGCCCGCAAACCGCGGAGGCAGAACTTATCCCGCACTCCGCCGACACCGTTACCGCCGACGCCGCTGAGGATGCCGCACCGATGGCGCTGACGCTGGAGCCCGTACTGCCCACGGCATCCGCCTCCGCCGGCGATACCACTGCTGAGCCGGCGGCGGCAGTGGCGGCGGTGGACGTTCTATCTCTGCCCGCGTCGCTCTCCGATGTGTTGGATGCGCTTTCAGGGCCTCTGGGCGGCGGCAACGGCGGCGTCACGGACAAACTGCTGGAGCGCATTCGGGTCATCAACAAGCTGCTTGAGGAAGTGAGTATACCAGCACAAACTGCCTTACCTGTCGATTGCCATCGTACATGCATCATTGTCGTTCGCCATCGTACTCGCAATCGTACTTGCTATAATCGCAAACGCTTAGTTAGGTTTTGGCAGGATGTTCTGAGCCGTGTGTCATCAAGCGATCAGTGGAAAGTGTCTTCTTTTATAAATCATGTTCCTCATAGCCTACGACAGCCTAAAGGTCCTAAGAAACTCGCCAACAATCTAGGCAACACGCAACACACAGATGCCGCAGGTCCAGATAAAACTACTATATCAGCGCTCTTAGACTGTGGAAAGTGGAAATCCAAGGAAGGGCTCTTCTTGTGACGCCGATTGTGGCGAGATTGCACAGCTTCCAGCTTCGTACAGCTTGCATTATGGCTCCTAATTAAGTAAGGCAGCACACTAGCAGTGGCACAGCGTTGCTACGGCGGCGTGTGGCCGGGGACCTAGTTTGCAGTTGCCTGTTGTGGCACGTCCCCCTCCCCGTGAGATATTTTGGATATTATTACGGAACCTGATGCCAGCGCGGCCGAGAGCCACTGCCACGACCAGTTGCCATGTAAGTGAAATGACTGAAGCTTTATATGAATTCGACGTCATCCAACATCATCTCCCTTGCGAAGCGATGCCCTGTTTCGTCCGAACGCTTCAGAAAGAAATGCCTAAAGGCCCTGCCTTAACCTTTAGTACATTTATGCCCTCTTTTCCGAAGGCATTCTTCGCCGTATCGGTAAATTGCCTGGTAGTCCTCTTGTAAAGATATTTTCTCAGCTTTTCGTGAAGCTAGCTCTCTCTCTCTCGCGTGCGCGCCATTCTTTTTTCACCGTACTGTCTTGTGTGTGGTGTACAGAATAGTACGGAGGAATATAATACGGGGTAATGGAACCCTAATCTGCACTCTAATCTGCAGGAGCAGCAACGAGCTGAACTTGAGGCCGCGGTGGCGGCTGCGGCTGCGGCGGCTACCATCACCGCCGTCGCAGAGGAGGACGATAACGACGACAGCGCCCCGCCGCCGCCGCCGACGACGACGACGACGATGACGGACTCCGGCACCGCCACAGCCACTGTAACGGCCAATGTAAGAGGCCGTTGTAACGGCCAATGCTCTCTCGGAGATCAGTATTGTCGTGACGACATGTAGTATAGTCGCGGATTTGTGGCCCGATACAGAGCCCCGACACAAAACATGGATTGGTGCAGCTCAGACCTCCGTTGCCCTCGCTGCCAGTGCGAACTAGCTGGCTGCCTGGCTGGCGTCCGGGGGATCCACAACTGACCCATGGGTCATCCCAATAATGGGTCATCTCCGCGGACCCACGGGGATTCCCCAACATGCCGTTAGATACATTTGTTTTGGAGGTTCCCGCAATGCGATAGCATATATTAACTGCGTACTAGTATGTACTCACTAATTGCCTGATTGGAAATTCCTGAGCCCGACTCCTGAGCCCGCTCCGTCCCCCACCTGCAGCATCAGGAGGTGGAGACGGGCGCCGTCGTGGTATCCGGGGAGGAGCTGGACGCGGATGAAGGTATCGGCAGTAGCAGCAGCAGCAGCAATAGCAACGGTAGCGGTGCATACGTACGACAACCGCACGGTGTCGTGCCGCCGCCAGAGGTGGTGGAGGTGGTGCCGGGGGATACGGAGGTACCGATACCTCCTGCGGTGGAAGGCGAGGTGGTGGCGAGAGAGGCAGTGGAGGCAGTGCGGCAGCAGCATGCAGAGGCTCCTGCGGCGCCGGTGGTGGTTCCGGAGCCGCCGACGTTGGAGAGCCTCAGGGCGGATCTGCTGGAGATGCTGTACGGCACTGCTCGCGGCGTCACCGCTACCGCAGCGCAGCGAACGGCAATTGACGAGCTTGTGGCGGCGCTGGAGGCTCGCAATCCCAACACCTCCCCCACTGACGTACGTGTCTTAACAGGCGGTCAACGGTTCCGTATGCTTGGACCCACTTGGGCCCACTTGGGCCCTTGGGACGCTAATCTGCCATATCCACCCTGGCCACTTCTCTTACTCTACCCCCTTGCTTGCATTCTTTGGTCTGCCGTACAGGCCGTCACTGCTCTGGGTGGTCGTTGGAAGTTGGTTTACACGTCCAACGTGGCCACGTTGTTGCTTCTGGGGGCTCTGGACGGCATGCCGCTGGTGGATGTGGGGGATGTGGTGCAGATCATCGACCCAGAGGGACTCACAGCCACGAACAAGGCAAGGGAAAGGGGGAAGAAGAAGGAAAGGGTTACAAAGGCATAGCCTGGTACACACAAGCAGACGTACGTACAGACATACCTTATCTATGGCCTCTTAACCCCTCCCCCCCTTATCCCTCTCCCCCCTCCTCCAGATCGACTTGGCCGTTCCCGTGCTTCTGTCCCTCCGTGCCGAGTCGGGTTTGGAGGTCCGCTCCCCCCGGCAGTTCAAGGTGCGTCTGACCCGTGTGGGTTTGGACACGTACGTCGCCACCCCGCAGCTGCTGGCGGCGCTGGAGGTGCCCCCCTCCGTCACGTTGCTGGGGGCCACCCTGGACCTAACCCCGCTCAGGAAGCTGCTGGAACCCATCAACAGCGGCCTGGAGGTGAGGCGGGCGGGGCTTCGGGGGGCTCACGCAGCCACATAGATTTTGCCCGCATTTGCCGACCCTTCCGGCCACGTAGCCTGGACCCAAGTAATATACTCCTGGATTTGGGTTTCACGTCGGCGTTTGGGTAAAGCGTTTGTTGTGTCCGTTTTTACCCGTTTTTTCGTTATCCGTTAGCCCCTTCTCATTTCTGTTGTCGCTGTTGCCCCTGCCTCGTTGACCACCCTCCTCCAGGCCGCTCAGAGCATTGTGAGCCGTGCCGTAGCTCCGGAAATCAGTATGGACTCCGTTCCCGTTCCTCCGGGCCTGACCCGCGGGTCGGTGTCCGAGGCCGCCAGCTTGTGGATGCTGACCACCTACCTGGACGACACGCTGCGTATCAGCCGAGATGATGAAGGACGAGTCTTCGTAATGCTCAAGGTGGGAAGAGGGTCTCTGTGTTTTGGCGTGTGTGTGTGTGTGTGTGTTGGCGTGTGTGCGGACAGGAGGACGGAAGGGGCGGGCCGGGGCAATGGGAAGGGCAGCTGCAGAGTGGGTTGCAGGCAGAGGAACGGCGATTGGTGTTCTGGCGTTGTATGTCCCTTTTCATGGCTTGCATGCATAAAACGGGCGCGCGGCCGCTGCACCACCAGAAGCGCACAAAACCATTCAGGTAATCGATCACGGCTCTTTTCCCTTCTTTTTTGTCCTAGGACGTGGGCATCTATCCTACCAAACAAGAGGACATCTGAACGACCCATGGGTCAACGGTGTCCAGCAGTAATAACAGTGTGACAACGCTGAGAACAACCGTGGCAACGGTAACGGCGTCCCCATGCGAGATCGTCATCACGATTTTGCGTCAATGCTTCCACCGGCCTTTCCTCCATGTGCGCTCTGTGTAGTTAAAGAGAAATAAAGAAGAGTCAAGACGAAAAAGAAAGGCAGGCAGGGAGCAGGGAAATAGCAGGAAGCGCGTGTACAATGCTAATATGAAGATAGAAGCAAAGATGAGAGGCAGGATGATGATGATGGGCGATGTCAGGGACTTTATGCTATCTGAATATTTCTAGTTGCCGAGGATTTCTTAACCGCAAGTTTGGTATTTATGCGCCCCGCCATAGTTTTTACACATGTGTACATCCTCACACCCTAAGACCGCGATCCACATATAAATCCACAAACATATTTAGATCAACTACATGAGCTTGGGCACCTCCTGCAGCTTGACTTCGTTGATGTCTAAATGGTAGAACGTTTTGCCTGCCTTTTGAGAAGATCTGAGCCGTAAGAGGGAGCTTTTAATGTACATGTTATATTGCGTATGTACGTCATTACGTATGTGCGTCATTACGTATGTACGTCATTACGTATGTATGTCATTACGTATATACATGAGGTGGTCAGGTTTCGAGACAGAGAGTGTGTGCACGCGTGCGGTGCGTGGTATATGTCCGTGTGCGTGTCAATATGTTGGATGGACACATCGCTTTTGTAGACGCGCGCAGCGAGTGTGTGCGTGTATGTATGTATATGTGTGTGTGTGTCCTTTCCATGTAGCAACATCGCCAACGCGAGTACGGTAAACGTATGTTTATACGCGCTGTCTGCGTGCGTGCGTGCGTATGTGCCACACATAAACACAAGGACGGAAAGCACAGAAGAAGGAGGGGGGTGAATGAGCGGCAAGAAGAGCAGTATGGAACCTAGTAGGATCCCCGCGTGGATCACCGAAGGCTGGATGATGTTGTTGTTGTCGTTAGCGTCGGTATGCACTCTGTATGTTGGGGCTCATGCTCTCTAATTTCCCTCTCTCCTCTTTCCTCTCCGGAGCACGTCCCCGCGTACAAGCGGTGCGGTGCGGGGACGTAACACGGCGGGATGAATGCGGTGTATGACGGGTCAGGTAGGGGACAATTATGCCCGTTACGTTTCCTTCAGCTCAAGTACTCATCAGCCGACAGCACGGCCCTTCTTTGTTGGCTTTGACGAGAAGGGAAAGGGTAAGGAGAGAAGAGAGCGGAGAGATACGTGGAGGCAGGGGGTGCGGGCAGCGAGCTAGAGACGACGGTCGTTGGATTGATTCCGGAGCGAGCGAGCGTGAGCCGAAGGGCCTGGCTTTGCTCAAAGCCACAGTCGTGCGCGTAAAAAGGGCGGCAAGGGTTTGCGGGTCAGCGTTTGCTTTGGGCCCTCCCTTTGCGGCCTTTTGCAGGATGGGGTGTTGTCGTGGCGTGTGCAGAGCTCAAAAAAGCGATATTTGGATTGCGGCCCTTGGCTTTGTATTAAAAATCGCAAAATTAGTCATGCAAACTCTCGGTGTCCTCTGGGTAACAGTACCACACGTTTTGTTCGTTAAGGCAGTAGGGAGGTGTTCACATTATAACGTTGAGGAATAAGCTCAAGTTCTGTAGCCTCTCGGTCCGCTATTTGTTTGAATTGCTCTCTCTTAAAAAAATGGAGAGAACTCCTGCCTTGGTGGGGCGTTTGCATTGCTCAGATTGGTTCAATTTGGTTTAGCCCCAAAGCGTTCTGTGTGCGTTGGAAGCTACTATTCGCGGGCAGGCAGGTGTGGTGGTGGCTAAGTGGCTACTGAAAGCTTTTCTTCGCTGTATGGAGAGTGCAGTGCGGGCCGCTGAACTTTTGATAGCCGAATAATTTGCCACGAAAAATAAGAATAATGACCAAGGAAGTCATCAAGCAATTGCTATGCGGCGGGCCACAGTTTACAAAATGTTGCTTTTCGTTGGATTTAAATGTTGGTACTGTACGCGATTGGTGGTTGGTACTAGATCCGTGCTGTGCAGCTGCCAGCAGCAGCCCTCTGCAGATGCGGTAAGCGGTGAAACTGGAAAAGCGACCTCGCGAAACCCAGCTGCAGCCTCCGTGCGTGTTTGCACGCCAGTGTGCGTGCGCAGGTGAAAGGTTACGTGAAGGATGTAGGGAGGTTGATTACTTTTGAAAGCCGCTTATGGTTGAATGTGAAGGTTGCTAAACTTTGAACTGGCCTTAGGATATATATAAAACTTGATGTTCGCGATTGTTGTTTTATTTTTGGTATACGGATTTGGTTACCGGGCCTCTCTCGCTTATTAGGTGTCGAAAGGCCTAATACGCGTGCAAACAGCTGGATGCTTCTTCGAGCCCTGCAGGACTCTTGCACATCCTTTTTTTATTGCAGCCTAGATACAATTCCATCACCCGCAGCTCCTGCGTATCGACACATGCCATTATGCCGGCTTCCTTCGCAGCAAAAGGGCAGCAAAAGGGCAGCGACTTTGCACAAAACACTCGGAAGAGCAATAAACGCCGGTGCCTGGGAAACCGCCGCTGTACTATTTTTGAGTCCTCGTGCTGGTCAGGTGAATTAGCCGTCCAACCCGGGAGTGCGCGAGACCATCTCACTCTCAGCACCGATCTGTTAAAAGAATGCCTCACTGTTCACTGAAGTCATGAAGGGGCTGCGGAATTCGGCACACCCTACTCGCGTATTAGTGTCGGGGCATATACCCTCATAAAGGGGGTCGTAAACGACGGCTCGTTCAGCAGAATGAAGGAACCCTGACTCCAAGCCAAACGACAAACACACGCAGGGCGCCCCGTGAACCGCACCGATGAGCGAGTGGTGCGAGCTGGCTGCGAGATCAATCAGAGGCCCGCGGACGGGCCCTAACAACGGACCACACTTTTGAGTCCGCGGCCCCAAGCCCGCGAACGCAAACAGCGACAGCAGCAATAGCAGTCGCCGCGGTAATAGACAGTAACAAATAGAAGATGGAGGTATACAACGGCAGTGGCCGCCTGCATCGTCTTGACCCAGAAACCAAAGGCATTCCAAGCAAGGCTCGACTTGCGAAACGCACATACAACCCCACATAAAACCACACATACATAAATACATCCATGCGTACATCCATGCATACATACCATACAACAGCACATCCACACACCCGTCTAGCTAGAGGGATACACAGCCACCGGGTCGGCAATGCTGCGTAGAGGATACCGTGGGCGATGTAATACATGATTTACGACACCACTTTCAAAACCCTACAACCCTAAAACACAAAGTTAAAATAAACCACTTTCAGAGGACGACTGAAGTCTCAGAAGGAAAATTGCCGCGAACTCAAATTACCCTTATATTTCTTTTAAGAACCCTTATATGCCTCAAAAATCTTTACGGAAACCCTTACCGAAACCTTACCGAGGGATAGAGTACTGTTCAGTTTTTTCACATTCTTTGGTACCCCTTGGCCATCGGCTGTCCGGATCTCCCAGCCGCGATCCAACCCCCCTGTCCGCATTCCCGTGACCGAATCCCATTTCGCATTAAACCCGCTTGCATCCCTCTGATACGTAAAACACGAACATTCCAGAACCGTCCAATCCAATCTCCACTACGTCTCTCACGTAATGATCTTCGGACGCGGCTGATGGAGCTGGGGGGAATAACGATTGACGTAATACCCAGGGGGGATACCGCAATGACTATAACAACAAGGTCTTCACATTTACAATAAAGCGGATGGCTGCGCGATGCTGTACACAACACCGCACAACCCCCGCTCTTAAAGAGTAAAATGAGTGCCTGCTCCAGAACTAATAAGTAATCAGGCCGGCCAAAACGCAGTGGTCCCAAATCCTAAATTAGTCAAGAGAGCACCGAGCAGTGGACGTGTGCATCAGAAATGGTTAGGAATAACAACACGACAGAGACAGAGACACGTCCCAATACCGAAATCTTCAACCCGAACACCACATAAAACCCTGAAACCCTAAAACCCAATCGTCGGTGATACCGTCCACTAGGTGCTAGGTATGTGACGTCTCCTCGGCGCTGTGGTGGTCCATGGTGGTCATATACCATTGGGGTACAGGTGTTGTCTACCTATAGGTGTAGTACGGCGGCGGCGGGCAAGTCTCTGCCGCACGGGGTTGAGTCACCTTGCACACACATTTCGGATCCTCCTCCGGCCGCAGGAAGCCGCGATCCGGCATACAGCAGCGCTCCAAGTTGACTCCGTTCCAGTTCCAACGGTCTGGGGCCGAATCTCGGAACTTGCCTGTTTAGGACGGGAGGCAGCGGCGCGCCAAGTGGGAGTAGAGGGTTCTGCCGGTTTTGTTGAGTTTCAGTAGGGTATCATTGCACAGTCAGGCGGCGAAGCGATATCCCGCGGGAAGACGACGAGTGATTCGCGTACACGTGTGCGGCACCAATTCAACACAGACATATTAGACCCGGACGGCAGCCACGAACGGATGCGAACGGAGCGATCGCACACACACATACATACTTCCTACACACTGCGTGCTTCTACATAGCCACACACACACACTTGCTACATAGCTTTGTTGCTCCCCGCGTACCATGTGGATCAAGCTGCCGTACAGCACATCCGAAGTCGCACCAAGTGTCCGGATACTCTTTGTCGCCGTGCCAGCAGCCCGCGTCAGGCCAACCTGTCGTACACGTCCGGAACAAAGACTAATTGCTGCGATATTCGCTTTGCAACATAATCATTTAAAACCGATTCCTAGCTCCCTAGGGTTTAGGCTCGGTGCCGATATACATACAGCACCACGACGGGTCGGCACTGCCACATGGCGGACTGACACTTCTATGCCGATCTACATACTTACAACAGGCTCGTCCAATGCTTAATTCAGAAATAAAAGAACAGGCTCCTCCTATCCCACAACTTGACGACGTTAATAACATGACCTTTTTTCCCTTCCCTACACGGGCCTGGTCTGAGGCTCGCTGTAATACCGGCTACTACTACCCAACTACCTACTGCAGTAACGGGTCCCCTCCCAACTTCTACCCTGTTGTATCACGTCTTTTTGCAGGAAAGAACCGACCGGCGGATGACAGATCCCGTGACTCCCAGGATACTACAATTATCTCCCTAGATCCCCCAACCAGTTATTGTAAACATGGACACCGCACGTCTCTTCCTTTCCAGTGGCGACCGTGTCACCTAGCCCCCGGGCCCCCCCGACCTGTGTTGCATACAGACATACAGACAAACCAAAGGCCTCACCGGATTTGCCCCAGTGCAGCCGGGCACCTGCGCCCGACAGACCGGCTTTCCCGCACCGGGGGTCGCTGCGCAGATAACCGACCAAGGCCTTGAACACAACGTTCGTTCGCCGCATTGGCCTGCATACGTACGTATGTACGAACGTATGTACGCACATACAGACGTACGGACGTAAGCAGGTTGCTTATCACAATATTCTTCTCGCACGCACCGCTTGACAGAGCACAAGAACAAGAGCGCTACCGGCTATTTCCACCTCTAGGAACGCTTGCTGTAGAAGCAAACCAGATGTGCAACCAAGGACCAACTTGAATTGTTCGACTCGGATTGGAAGTGTGGGGATGGATTCAGAAATTGCATCACCTTGCAGCATCAGGGCAAACACACAGCAAGGTACCAGGGGTAGCACTGACGCGTATTCCCCCCCCGGTTCGTGCTCGTCCAAGCTCGTACAAGCTCGTCCGAGATCGTACAAGGTCGTACAAGACTTGACATTTAAGCCAGGCGTGGATTCCGGTATGTAAAGTTCTTCAACCCTCCAAGACAAACGGTGTTACGGCATCTGCAAGTATGTACGAACCTGTTGTAGTACAGGTAGTCCTCAATGTTGAGCCACATATGCGGTTGACCGCCTGAGGGGCTGAGGAGTCCGTCTTCATTGCCCGTCGTACGGACCAGGGGGTTACTCCGAAACCCGTAGTCAGGGCGGCCATCGGGGCCGATGAGCGATGTACCGTTTGTATTGTTGCCTAATTTGGAAATGATGCTGAGCGGTGATGCGGTTCCGTTGTACTCCGTACCATCCAGGTTGTCGGCGCCGTACAGAAGCTCCAACAGGCCTTTCCAGCAGTCGGCCATACTGGAGACCGGCATGGCGACTTCTAACTGCAGTACAATCGTACGGCGGGGATCCATGACAAACAGGAAACATCGAGGCACCAGCCAATTTCGGAGTTACACAACAGGAAAGGACTACACACACAAGCGAGGAAAGAGTCGGGTTGTCTTGAGCATAATAAGCTAAAGCATAAGCTTATGCTCAGGCAGCATAATAAGCTTTAGCTTACTATACTCAGACAGCCTCCTCTTT
Organism: Volvox carteri f. nagariensis; assembly: GCF_000143455.1. Classification (NCBI taxonomy): domain Eukaryota; kingdom Viridiplantae; phylum Chlorophyta; class Chlorophyceae; order Chlamydomonadales; family Volvocaceae; genus Volvox; species Volvox carteri. The sequence continues at coordinate 402,113 of NW_003307545.1, read as the reverse complement.
ATAAACGAGGACATGCCAGGAAGATATCAGGCGGGCACCAGACTAGGTAAATTGATAAAAACAGAGGGAAGGCTTCCCAAACTTGCCATTCGGATATCTCGTATCTGAAATTTGATCCCAAACCCTAAAACCCTAAAACCCAAGATCCAACCTTTTAAATTATCTAAATGCCGACCCCACCGACCCACCCACCTGGTCGTACGTAACCCGGCGAATGTTGATCTCCAAAATGGACTGCCAAGGTTGCGGTACAGTTCGTGCATCAGCAAAACAATTGACACGGCAGCAAGCAGCCAAGCAACGACGGGGGCGTTAGACTACAGGTCCCGTTTCTATGGTCAAGTTAGCGTTACGAAAGGGGACCAGTACGAAAATCCGTTCAATCCCTTCCAGCACACGTAACAAACACTTAGAATACCGGGGCTTAGGGTTTTAGAGTTTTGGCATATCTAATTCCCGTGCAGCAGCACAGCACAGCACAGCACAGGTTTGGGTGGCCGCCCCAAAACATTTAGAAGGACATCTAGTAATCCTCCTCTTACTTGTAAGGGAAATATAAAAATGGACCAAAAAGGATTCGCTGGGAAATAATAAGAAGACTTCGCGGTGTGTGCATAATCGCACCTCAGGCTGAAACAGATACGAGCTCTGGGACTCCTTCGTTGCGTTGGCGGCGACCGAATACACCCCGCTGCGCGAAATGTCGATGTAGGCATCGGCCATGTTTGCAAGGCCATAGAACACTGCGCCAAGGACGTGTGTGTGGGAAGAGTGGATGCTTCGAAGATCAGAGGTTGGTTAAGGGAATGTTGGGGAAACTTCCTAATAGGTCTCTTAAGGGCGAATCTGCTTTTAACAGCGCCAGCTGCTGCTGACATGTAGCTGCCTGATTTCCGTTCTTACAGCTTTATGTTTTCTAGATCTTTGCAGTTTACATTTTATTTATTTTAGGTAACATCATTGGTTTCGCATCACCTACCCGTCGCAGGCCGCCTTTGCGGAATGCTCCAGACCTCGCCCTCCCCCGCCTCGTTCAACGAAGCCGTGCTCGCGCCGCTACCATTAATTGTCGACCGCTGGCGGCTCGTTGCCTTACTGGCAATGGGGTCGCTTCGCGCCCGGAACAAACTGACCATCCCATTTTGAGAATTCGTGTCAGGCGAGGACACCTTCGATGGATCTTTGGCGGCCGGAGCCGCTCCATCAATAATGCCTGGTCCTGACGACGTCGACGGTGATGTCGGGGGTAGCGGCACGGCCGTCACGGTCCCCGCCGCCACCACCTCAGGCTCTTCAGTGGGTGTTGGCGTCGCCGCTGGCGCCGTCGCATTCACTGCCATCGACGCATTCGTATCCGTCGTTGCATTTGCTGGCGTCGACACATTATCGGCCGGCTTTGGCAATCGGCTCGCCGCCACTGCCGCTATCAAGGCATCGAGGCTGGCTGACGGCCGCGATACCCGCGGCGCTGACGGCCGCGGCGCCGGAGTGGTTGGACCAGCCATGGCGGCTACTGCAGGCGACGACTTATCAGCAGCGGCCGCGCTTCTGCCGGCGTCGCTGCCGGTGGGTACGGCACCTGCGCCGGCGCCGGCGGCGGGGGCCTGCTGCCAAGGCACGTTAAGGACAGTGTCGTTCAGTTGGCGTAGGACTGGCAGCGCGATGTCGGCGATGTTGGTGACGGGGTCGAAAGTGACGTTGCCCAGCAGAGGGAAAACTGCGGGAAGGAGGCAGACGTGGGGTGAGAAGTCCAGAGGGTCCCAGACGAGCCCCAAAACACCGCTACCAGAACGCCCGCATTTCCAAAATGCGGAAAATAAACATTTTACCCAATACATCATCAGGCAAAAACCTGGATTGTGTTTTGAAGGTACGGGAATAAAGGCTGTTTCCTTGTTGCCCCAAGGGAGGGTTGCGCCCACCATCGACGGTCACGTTGCGCAGGTCCTTCGCTTGCTCCAGCAAAGCCAAAGATGTGTTGTAGGCGGTCGTGTTTTCCGGGCCGGCAAGTGCATAACCCCGGAGAACTTCAAGTCGCTTTGCGGCCTCAGAGATGTCGCCCCTCGTGAACGTGACCATCAAGAACTGCACTCGAGGCAATAAAGGTGGGCGATGGGAGAGGTGTACATCGGCAGTTAGCGGATTATGGCAGCGGCACCTGCCTGCGGGGCAATGCTCAAAGCACGGAGTCTTATTCCCCTAAAAAGTAGACCATCCTCCCCAGCCGCAATGTTCCACAAGTCCCAGATTGTCCAGTTGTCGTACCTCATGTCGTTGCGGTACCCAGAACCATTCCGTCTCGTCCATCCACTCAGGCAGTGAGCCGTTGGTGTTCCACTGATCTTGAGCGGATCTCAACAGCTCCAAAAACTCAGTGGAGGCCAGTCGGCGAATGGTACGGGTGACGGGTACCTGCATTTGCGGTGGTTGTGGTGGTTGCGGTGGTGGATGCGGTAGTTCGGGCATCGTCCGGTCTATCGGCGGCTTTTCACGCTGCTTCGCTGTTTCGACTCGTAGGTGTCAGTACATGTCATTGTTGTTCTTCGGGGGGTACGGTTAGTTGGTTTTGGCTTGCAGCAGTCCTCGCGCGATACGTGCTTGATCGGTACGTAGTGCTGTTTCCGAAACCTTGCGTTTCGAGGTGAAAAAGAAAACGGCGGCTCCGGCGGCGGCCGTCCTTGCGACCCGCCGACCTGCCGACCCGCCGACCCGCCGAGCTCTTTCCAGATATTCCCCACTGACACAAAGACTCTCTCAAGCACCCAAGGTACCCGGCCAGCACCGACCCGCCGAAAAGTGTGCAGCCTGCACCAACGACCCGCCTGACGCACCTCACGCATGATGCGGAACTTGATGTGCGTGATGATGCCCAGTTTTCCCACACCCACACGGACCGCCTGGGATCGGACGGCGAAAATGGAAGAGGGTGTGTGTGCTGTGAAGCGGAAGGAAGAATTAAGAAAAGAGAAAAAAAGACAAAGATGCAATGGAGGTCCCGAGGGAAACGTAAAGCGCGGGATATTGGAAGAAAAGGAAGCATTAACTAACTTGATCGCCCGGGTCAAGATTGCCAATTTTGTTGGGTCACAATTGGACATTTTCAACTCCGCACTACGATAGGAAGAGCCTCTCAGGACTGTGAGCTTGTTCAAACAAAATTTCATGCATTTCCTTTTTTTATCCGCTCATAAATAACTGCAACAACAAGGAAGCGGGTGCATGTTGCATGTATGTAGTCATTCCCCTAACCACCCAGCACTCGCCCTCCCCACCCTGACCCTCACCCTCATTAGAAAGGGGTCCGTCTCACTGGAGAATGTCCGAGTCGAGCCATCCGCCAACACCATTGTCAGCGCAAGCACCTGGCAGGTAGAGGTTGGGAGGTTAGGGGGGTTAGAGGTTGGTGGTTAGTACGGCTGTAGACAGGATGCCATAGGATTGGATAGGATTCGCCCCCCGGGGTTGGGTTTACCGGTGCGCCACCCTACCTTACCTACCACCACAAATCGAAGCACAGATCCCAACATTCTCCACATCATCATCAAGCGTCTCCACAGCCAGGACACTCCTCCCTCCGCTCCGGAGAAACTGCCCAACGCGACCAAATCGCCCTCCCCCTCTACAAACACCCCACGTATCCGCCTCTGAGATCTCCTACCTGGCTGGACAAGGAGCTGTGCTTGAGGCTACTACCGTGTGTGTTTGTGGATACGGCACCCCCCAGGGTTTGAAACACGAACCACGGGAAGGCGGGGAGAGTCCACCCCGCTGGGGCGGATGGGGTGACGTACGCCGCCAGATAGCGCAGCAGGTCAATCGTTCGGATGCCTGCACAGTGCAGGGATGACACCAAAACATACACAGTATTGATGCACACACGCACACATACACGGACCCTGACTTCATGGGTAAGCCGTACGAGGACAGCGAGGTCGTGGAAGCAATTCCAGCGGGAGGAAGAGGGGAAAGAGAGGGGAGAGAGGATACGGGAGATATCTTAGTGGGGGTTTCTGTGGCCGCCGAGACAGAGAGTCTGGCATGCGGGAAAGGCAGACAGGCATGGCATGGCTTTTCGGACCTTTCGGATTAATCATTATTTCGAACTTTGTAGACCATTCGGTCAGGTTGCAGCCGCCCTCAGAGGAACTCTCGGGAACACATTCGCATGTATCCATATGGGTGGGCTCGTTACACCTCTCTGGGTCATGCAACCGAGGTGTAACACACACACATACATACATACATACACACGCACACGCATATCCTGTTCAAAATGTGCCGGAAATAAATCCTCGGAGATATTTCCCAGAACAAAAACGGGAAATGTTCTGTAGTTTACTACGCAATACTACCATTCAGGAGCTCTTTTAAGCCGCGCTCGGGACGCAAACGGACAACATCAATGCCAATCCCCATCCCACGCACACACACCCGCATCCACGGTGACGCTCTCCTCTGTCTCGTTGACCTCAATCCGCAAAGGCCTCATCGTTTGCATCACAATGTTAGCCGGGCCGTTGGGCGCCGGCGAGCTCCTCCAGTTGCTCAGCACGCCGTAACCGCTGTTGCTGCTGCCGTTGTGGCCGTTACTGGCGCTCGAATTAACCCACCTATATCCATCCGGAGTGAAGGGGGCCGAGCCGTTGCTGGCGCAAAAGAAGCCCTGCGGCCACACGCGGCGACAGGTGCGGGTATTCGTCATGTGGGTGTTATACGGTTGCGTGTTCGGTGGGCCCCCAAAGGCAATGGCCAGCATTAGCCAGCATCGGCTACTGCACCGGCGTGACCACCCCCAAAGATGAAGCCAAAATTATTTACTAAATAACTTCCCTTCGGTAAAGGAAACAGGAAGCATCATAGTAATACTAGTATATATATGACACATGGAACAGAATAATTTATTTTGCGCGTTTGCCTCGCGTGATTTGGCAAACGCGGGGTCCACACCATTCGTGTACGGCTCCCACGACGGAGTAACCCGCCCATTGAGGCGATAGCCGGAACGTCGTAACGCTCACGTAAAATCGTTATGAAACACATTGCTCTGGATTGGGCGAAGTCGCCCGACCTCCCGCGGATTACTAACGAAAGCTGCCCGTGCCGTGGGCGTAGTACGGCTCTAGTACGGCATTCAGGCAGCACTACGGTGGTGGTGATCTGATCGGATCCCAATCATTCACACAATGATTGCAATTGTAATAATATTAATATTAATTATATATAACAAAATGATGAATAATAACAGTAGTAATAGTCGTAATAGAAAATAACGCAGTTCATTTGTTAATCCCTTCAAGGGACGGATGTTGTGCAGCACTTGCAGCGCATCTTCCCTACCTGGTTCCAAGACCATCCGCCGCCAACTGCGATAATGTTGCTGTGACGGCGAACAGCCGCCTGAACCTGCTGTACCGTTCGCGGCCTGGTGGTAATGCAGATCACGGATTCTGAGTATTGGGTTTTCGGGGCCAGCCCTATCCTATGCTCACTTTCTATAATATTCTAAACATGTCTATTCTTAAGTAACTCAATATAACTTGTAACTGTCTATACATACAGACTTTGAAGAATTTCTGCAGCCAATACTTTTCTAATCGGATTCGGCGCCCACCAATGCCTCGCCTCACCGCACAATCCGAACCGTAGTGTTGTCACAGGCGTACTCGTTCTGAAAATTGGTTAAGTCCCAGGGCACAAAGCCGTTCGCTGCCGGCGGGCTAGCTACGCCCAGTAATACCAGCCACGCTGCCGTACCAATGGCGGTGAGCACCGCAGCACAGAGCGCTAGGGCCGATGTCGAAACTGTCATGCGGGCGGGCCGGCGTGCCGGGTTACGCACACCCACGCCCGCGCCCACCACCGCCTCCGCACGGACTATGCCACGAAGAGGTCGTACAAGGCGTCGTGATAGACCCATGGGGCTCGGGGGGCACTTACAGATTAGGCGCAGCGGTACAGAAACCCCTGGGTTTACTGCCCCAGCTCTGCCTACGATGTGGATTCAAGAGCTTCCTATCAGTCAAGATTAATCAGTAAAATAACCAGACGAGGAATGGTTGTGGAAGTGACTGTGGAGGTGGGGGCTGCGGAGGCTGCGGCTGCGCAGAAAAATGCCGTAGAAAGATCTGACGTCCGGGGTTTATGTTGCAATCTAAGTACGTAAATATGTTTGTTTGTATGTGAGAGTGTCGTGGAGGCGACGGATAGGTCGGCGAGGCGACCCGCGCTGTGGGAGGGCGTTACGTCGATGTCGTGTGACCCGTGGGTCGGTCAGAACAGCTACTGCTAGCGAGGCCAGCTACGGATATGGATAATTTGGTGGCTTTATGCTGCCCGGGGAGACGGGCCCACAGTGATCCTGATACGCCGCATACCCTGCGATATCAAAGGAACATAAACCGAGGAATATTAGAAGAACATAAACAATTGTGTTGCCAGCGGCTTCTGATAATGAGCAGTCCAAAGTGAAGGGAAATTTATGTTTGAGCCAGCGAAATAAAATAGAAGCCTCTGTTCACGAAAAAATATCGTTGGCGTGATGAAGTAACTAACGTCGAAAGCCGTCGAAAGAATTGGAATCTTACTGTCGTACACAAGCATGGGACGCACTTGGCCACCACCCGCCAGTGTGGGCGTTACGAGGTACGCAAATTCGGCCTTGGATGCCGAACGGCGCGCCGACAGGCACATTGGAGGATCGGTATACAGAATTCCCCTTCGCCCATCGACTTCACTTGGCAGCCTTACACAAAACACAGACTGCTCCCTCGTGACGGCGTACGGAAGGACAGATCAGAGGCCGTCGGTTGTGCATTGGCCATCTGACCCCGCAAGCAATTGCAAGCATTGCCGCAACCTTATCCCGCTACACACGGCTGGCCAGACATTTCGCTGCGGCACACCACTGCCGGTTATGCTTCCGTCTCTCCCGGGGCGCACATGTCCGTTATGCCACTGATCACATAAATAAAATGATAAATAAATTATAAAAATGGATAAAACATAATTATTTTTATTACTATTATCAAGATTATTATCTATCGTATTAATGATCAGTAGGCATAGTGAAGCGCAGTCAATGGGCCCCCTGGTATGTACCATCCCGTCCTTACGCCTGCGAAACATTCCGCTACCTCGACCCCTTATCTGCACCAGGGGCCCCGTCCCAAATTGGGTGCTTGGGTTGTGTTGAGGATGGACTAGGACGACGGAAGGAGGGGACGCGCGAGTAAGAAGCTTCAAAAGTAATCCCCAACTTACGCGCTGGGGGCTCGAGCGATTGAGGATTCGCGGCCAATCAGGATTGCGGTGGCCGCCCAAGTAGTGGCGTTGTCCGCGATCCGGTTCTCCTTGTCACTGATTTGGATTTGGATTAGGGAGCTTGCTATTTAGCAGGCGATGTTATGATCTGTCTGTCTTAACTGTTTGCGGACGTCTCCAATTGTTTGAGTGAAGCTGTGAAGCACTTTACTGAATCTCTTGGGTGCGAGCGTGTAGTATGTATGATGAAGAAAGGAGCGGCAGAAAGACAGACCGCCATCAAAAAGCGCAATGTCGTAGCGTTTGAAAGCCGGCTTTCTCTCGCCTCTACGGATTGATTGAGTGTACGGCACAAATCATTGACAGCTGTGAGGTTACACCGTACGACTTGTGTTCCTTCCTTGGTGTATATCTCAAAAACATCGAGGGGGTTTCCAGAGGCGTGTGTCATGTGTGCATAACAAGAGATATGCCAAAGATCCGTGTGACGTAGTTCGGCGGCGTACGACAGTACGACATGTCAGATTCCCCTGGAATTCCAATGTCCACGTTTCCATTCCTTTCAGGAGAGGGAAAGGAAAGGAAAACGCTGCTTAGAAAGTAGCGAACTAAAACATTGCAATTACCTAGCTAGTATCACAATTCACAGAAAAGGTTAAGTTGCAAAAAGATTCACACTTAATAAGAATGGATCGCGCGGATCGACAACGAAACGACTCCTGGTGCTTTCCCTCTCTTCGCTTTAAATGACGCGGGCACCCTAGGCCCGCGTGTCCGGAACCATGAGCCGAACGAGCACCACTCCGTCATCGCTCTTGGAAACCTGCATCTGATCTATTCTATCATTGTTTCCACATTAAGAAGAAAACAAAGCGATTCATCTAACACCCTGAAAGACGCACACAACTAAGCTACCATTCCACAGTAATTTTATCTCTACTACACAAGGGTTATACCGGCATCGGCCCCTGCGTATATCCAATACAAAATTGAAATACATGCCGATATTTCATTTCCTCTTTTTTCCTCTTCATCCCCCTAATATACTATCTAGCTTTAATAACTATTCTAGCTGCTATCTATATGCGCGGGAGGGAGACGCGTACGTGCCAGATGTCAAGTGCGCCAAAGCCTGTGATCCTCCGATTCGCGACCAGAGACGAACGCAACGCACATGCACATACACAACATACACACACAAACACGCACATACGTAGAGGTGCCGTACATATCCCCAGTGCATACACCCGGAGAAATCAGGAGAGAGAACACGCATGCATACACACACGCATGTACACAGACGTGTGTCCACACCGAGCACAACATGCTCAACGCGGCGTCTCCCCCCTATCCTGAGCCCGTCATGTCGTTGTCGTCATTACATACACAGACACACACACAGACAGGCACGTTACTCGTTCTCCCGCACTACTCCTGCAACATACTTTCCTGAAACTAATTAAACCCATAAATTCACCTTTCTCAACGCCATCACATGCCCATGCCGCCGCCCCGTCACACCCACCGTTCTCTTCCCCCCTCCTTCTCCCTCTCTCTCCCTCTGTCACCTTTTCATCGCCATTGCCGCACAACACTCCATTATTTTCTCGGAGCTCCGAAACCACTAAGAGACCGACACCTGCACTTCACTCAGACACACTCACATGAAAGATATTATTACATCTTCACTCTTCCTTCACTCGCTGCCACAACTTCGCCTCCCAACACTCCAACAGCCGCCGATACTGAAACGGCCTTAGACTGGCCCTTCGCTTCGCACGGCCTCTCGTTATGCCTTCGGAGAGTAACACAACTCCAGGAGGTGTACCACAAACCCAAACCCACACAGACACAAAAAGCAAGCACCATCACCCTCCTCCCCACGGCCCCAAGTTTAGAACGATCTCAACTCATGAATGGCCTGTATATTACATCTCCCCCTCAAGCCCTGAAACCCCTTCTCCGCCGCCGCCGTCCTCTCTTCCTCTCCTTCTTCGCCTTCCTCCACCACCATTACCCCCTCCTCCTCAGCCGCTTCCTCATTCCTCCCATCTTGGCACCAGGCTTGGCACCAGGCTGGTGGCGTTACAACTTCAGGACAACCAAATGACCGCCCAACAGGACTCTGCCCCGCCCGTCCCTCCCAATCCTGGTTAGTTATACATATGCCTTCCTCACTTCTGGCGCATCAGTCTTTCCTTGGCATCAGCTTTACCCGCTCGTGGTTCATAAGGTGAAGCGTCTTCCCTCCCAATCCCCCCTACACGGAGGCCGCCCCATTACCCGCCCCATTACCCCCTTCAGCACTCGTCGCTGTCCTGGTACATGTGCAGCCCCAGGTACAGCAGGTGGTCGGCTATGGAGGTGCACAGACCCAGGTAGCAGGCGGAGTTGTGGCAGGAGGGGTCCTCGCCGCTGGCGTCGCACATCAGCAGCTTGCGCTCCACGCCGCCCGCCCGGGAGGGGTCCTCCACGTCCACCTCCCACACCTCCCGCGCCACGTGCTGGAAGCCCATGAGCTGCAGGGGCACGCTGGGCACGATGTCCCGGTTGTGCGTGAAGCGCCAGGAGATGTCAACAAAGGAGTTGAAAAGCTTCAATCAACAGTGGAAGGGGAAAGGGGGAAGGGGAAAGGGGGGGTATGTGTGTAAAAAGCGAAGAGTCAAATGAAAACGAGAGAGGAGACAGGGGATGCATATAGAAAGAGATAGAAAATAAAAGAAGAGACAGACAGAGAGAAAGAGAGAGGGAGATATGCAAGTAGGAGATGCTCAACAGCTGACATCGCCCAGGAAGAAAGCGTACGGTAAAAAGGAGATATGACAATGAGGAATTAAAAAATACGCTCATTACATGTATCTATGCAAGTAATGGTGGTAACAGATGGCAAGATGGTGGTGGCGGAGGAACAGCTCTTTTCAGTGGCTTTTAAACTTTTCACCATGGTAATTTTTCAGTGACCAAGTGGTTACTGTGGGGGGTTTCCTTTCTAGGTAACCACATTTTACAAAAAATATTCCCCAGCGAGTATGTTGAACAGGAGGCCACTAGAACCATGCATCCGAAGATCCAACTTTGACTCTATGTACGGCAACGTGTTCCCGAGCCGAGCTCAATGAAGCATCACTGCTCCCTTCCAAGCGTCAAAATGTTTTTAGGTGGTGACTACGGGGTTCTGTACGGGGCCCCAATTTCCTGGCGACCACCTGATTATAATACTGGCAGGTGACTCAAAACATTTCCTAGTGACACCACCTTCTGGAAGGGAATTATTTTCTCAGTAACCACTTGGTCACTAGTAACCACTTTAAAAAAACTCGCTCTTTTCCTTTGGAGGCGCGGCGAGTGCTTCGTCCGAAGAAAACAGCGTCTTGCTACACAGTCCGCCAGAGTCTGTTGGTCTCACAGAGCTCCCACACAAACTCCCCCACCCACATGTCCGCCCCTACCTGCTGATACGCCACGTTGCCCACACGTGGCGCGCCGTACGTGTACACTGTCGTATGTGTCGTATTGTATGACAATTTAAACTCCAGGCCCGCCAGCTGCGCCAGGGCGCCCCCCATGGAGTGGCCCGTAGCTACGAGGCGAGCTTTCGGGTGAACCGCCATGAGCTCCGAAACTGCTGCTGTGAACGTCGCCTGAAGTGAGCTGCCAGTCCAAAGCGTGTAAAACCCCGCGTGTATGAACGCGTGGGGAAAGTCCGGTACGGGATACATGTGATCCGTACGCCAGGCCCGCATGTTCTCGGCCCATTGGCCCCAATTAGATGAGTCCGTACCCCGGAACGACAATACGACAGCATCCCAAGGCGCGTAGTACCCTGCATAGGCGGCAAGGTCCCATACGGTGTCGTACACGACGCGGTGGGGGGTGAAGCCGGGTAGGCCCACGCAGCGTGTGCAGTTCCAGGCGGCTAGGAGGTCGGGGTGGCTGCAGTAGGCTATGGAGGCGAGCTGTCCGGCAATGGTAGCCTCGTTGACATCCAAATCGGGCGGCGGAGGGTCAGCGGCGCCGACTACAACTTGTTGTTGTATTAGCTCTGGTACATTTTCCTCGTGTGTTTGCTTCTCGGTGTATTCCTGCAGCAGCCGATTTTGCTGCCCGCGGTTGTAGAAAGCCTGCGTACCGCTTTCGCCAGTTGATGTTGCAAGGCTTGTTGCTTCATGAACGACATGCTCAGCTTTAAGGACTTCTGTGTGGCTGCCGTTCACGCCATTGGATGAAGGTCCAAGTTGCTGTGCTAGGGTGATGCTGGGGCCACGCCCCAGGCGCGGCAGCTTTCGGGCTGCTTGGGATGAAAAGACCGTGGCCAACCCTGGGTCGCGCAGGCGCGAGGCGCGAGAAAGCTCTACATCTCCCAACAACTCAACGGGTGAAAACATTGTGGTAAGGTCAACGCGGCGATATTTGTCGGACCCTAGCGCGAGGCCTCTGTATAGGGTTGATTGCGTTGACAGCACCTCGCGGAACACGTCATCAGCTGCATCGGTGCCGCTTCGCTGCGTCTGAACGCGGGCGATTGGATTGATGCGCAGCGTCACTACTACGTCAAAAAGGAGGAGTAGAAGGCCTCCGAGCACCAACAGGCGAGCAAGCTCGCCCGAGTGAAAACGCCCTGGCATCTTGAGAGGATTATTTGTTGCTATCTGATGATACTGCCAACCTATTGTATAGTCACATGGTACCTCAGAGGGTTTGGCAAGGCTTAACACAGGGAAAACGTTGGCCGAATGACCGCTGACATCAAAGAAACCTCTGTCAAAGCTTTAGCCATATATAATTTGAATTGAAAGTAATTCCGAAAATGCAATTCATAATGTGATGCCGTTGAAAAAGGTCTAACCCACCAGTACGGTCGATGTAACGGTCAGCTGCCCGTACCAGTCACTCAGGCAGCCTGCACCTTGTTCCCTCCCCCGATTGGATAGGGATAGGATGCCTTGTTAGGGGCCAGGTAGCCAAGAACCTCCAGGACGCACCTTGCCAACTTGCCAACTTGCCAAGTTGAACCCTTGTTCTTCCTGTGCTTTACCCTTAAAGATGGGGGCCCTTGTGAAGCAGCTGCCCGCGTTTCCAAAGCACGTATGGTGATGTGGAAGGTGCAGAAGTACGTCGGTGAAATATAATGTGGTAGGACTGGAGAGAATAGTGTAGCAGTATAATGTATTGTGAGTGTAGCTGAAGCTTTCATCGTGGGCGCGTCTCGTTGCAAGCTAAGCAACGCGTATACATGACGTGTAGCATCAGTCCTCAGTTCACTTCTTGTAACGAACATCAGCATAGGTCCAAGCCCTCTCGCTTGGAGGGATATATGCAACAAAACATCCTGATAGGTAAACTCGCATGCTACCGAGCATTCAACCGAGCACATGCATGCTTAGTTGAATGGTGAGATGCGACCCCCCTTCATTTCGTGCTCGGCAAGCCTGCCACCGCGTACCGGATATGTTGGCGATGTTACAGAGACGCTGCACCTTGGTTTCTGTGCGCAATGCATACGATGCTCGACCCCGCCGACCAAAACTACACGTGCCCAACTGAAGACACACCGGTGGTTGTGCAGCAGCTCTTGAGGCTTTGTTGGCTGAAATCCATCCTGAGACGCTGCACCTCGGTACCTGTGCGCAATGCGTACGCTGCTCGCCCGCGCCGACCAAAACTACATGTTCCCATCTGAAGACAATGCCGGTGGTTCTTAAACAGAATTTGAGCTTGCTGCTGGCTCAAGTCCTTCCGTAGTTGCTGCAACACGGCTAACGCAGGCACGGCCGAATGCGCTGCGAAAAGCTGTTCCAAGCCCTCAGCGCATCCATTTA
>NW_003307545.1:384037-388611 GCF_000143455.1 Volvox carteri f. nagariensis | reverse complement strand
TAGGAGGAGGAGGGGGAGGAGGAGGAAGAGGAAGAGGATGGAAAAAGGGTCGGGGCATGAAGTCAAGGGGAGACAGTAGAACTGCCATTCCTGCTGCCACCGCCACCGCAATCCACTCCGTGCTGCAATCCGCTGCATGAGCCGCTGTAAACTGCTCAGTGCCCCCCATCCAGTGCGACTAACTAACCAACCAAACTGAATTTGTTTATCAACCGCCGCGTGTCGTGCAACCGCAGCCAGAGTCGGGTCGTTATCACCTGTACCTGGGTAACGCCTGCCCCTGGTGTCACCGAGTGGTCCTGGCCGCAGTGCTGAGAGGGCACCTGGCGGTGCCGCGGCCGCCAGCGGCGGCGACGGCGGCTGCGGCGGCGACGGCGGCGGCGACGGCGGCTGCGGCGGCGACGGCGGCGGCGGCGACGGCGGCGGCGGCGACGGCGGCTGCGGCTGTGCCACCGGAACGACGTCAGCCGCCGCTGCTGACGCCAATGCGGCCGGTCACAGCACCGCTGCAGCCACAGCCACAGCAACAACAGCCACAGCAACAACAGCAACAACAGCAACAGCAACATGTCACGTTGACGCGACTGGAAGACGACCCGACTCGCGCCCGTCGTGGTGGCTGGGTGTTTGGCGCGGCGCAACCCGACCCAGTCTTCGGAGCTACGGATCTGTGGTGAGGTTGGCGGTTGGTAGTTGGTGGTTGGGGAAAGTGTTTTGGCTTAGGATTTGGAGGTTGAGGCGTGGTGTGGGGTTACAGTGTGTGGGCCCCCAAGGATACCTTGCGGACCGGCTGCCTGTGGGCCTTAGGGCGTAAGGACGTGTATTACACTTCCAAGTGCCGAAAGAAAAGAAGCGGGAGAGCAAGAGAGTGAGAGAAAGAGAGCACAAGAGAGCAAGAGAGAGGAAGAAAGAAAGAGAGCAAGAGAGAGAAATTGGTGAAGTGGTGGTCGCCCTGCGGGCGACCGGGGCTAAGCTCGGGACAAGAAGGGAGTGGAGGAGATGGAGAGTTGGGGCCTAGCGGGCTGGCTGAGCTTTGCTAGGACAGGCGCGCGTGCGGGGATTGGAAGCAAGACGGACTGGGCCGAGGACATCCTCGAGCTTTGATAGACTTGGAAAGGTAGGATGTTGTACGAATGTACGGCACGCAGCTCACGACGGCCCATCGAGGACCCTGCCTCCATCGGTCGTCGTGATGGCAGCGCGATGTTGCCGTACTGCTGTACCCCGCCAGGCAGGTCTACGACATCTGCCAGCCTGGATTTCGGGGCCGCTGTACGGCACCGTTGATGGTGGACCGGGTACGGCGTGTGGCCGTGTGCAACGAAAGTTCGGAGATTGTACGGAGCTTGGACGAGATGCACCTACCGGGGTGTACGGACGTGCAGCTACGGCCGCGCCACCTGACGTCGCAAATTGATGAGTTGAACGCTAAAGTAAGGAGACTAACTGTCAACGGTATGTAGTCGTACACCGGAAAACCTCCACATACAGATTATTGTTGGGCAAGCGGACCTCTTAATAGAAATAAACACAAGTGGCACCGAAGCGTTGTCTGCCTGTTGAAATATCGTCCGAGGCCATTGAGCCAGGCCCTTTCTTCCAGCCTACACGTCCGGCTAACCTCCGAGTTTTTCCGGCAGGTCTTCATTTTAGACATCACGTGTTACGTTGATTCCGTTTGGTGCCATGTGTCGTACCTGTACTGCGTTCGGTCCGCTATCATCAACGACCCCTGTCCACGTGGCCAACAACAGATTTACTCTTCCATCAACAACGGGGTGTACCGCTCGGGTTTCGCCACAACACAGGAAGCGTACGATGCCGTACAGGTACGACTTCCTGGTACGGGCTAGTCGCTGCGTTTGGTCGCTCGCTGTGGTGCTAGGCCGTCGCGGTCGCTATGCAGCCGGCGAGCAGTGGCAATCGAAACACAAATGGTGGGCCTGAGGTCAAAAAATTATTACTTATTTAGAGGAAGGGCTGCTGTAAAGGACACTTATTTCATCAGTCATAAATATAGATGTCGTACATGTCCCGTACAAACGCAGGCGGAATTGTGGTCGACCCTGGACGAGATGGAGTCGCGTCTCAGCTCCCATCGCTTCCTGCTGGGGGACAGGTACGGCATCGATAGAGAGCGGTCAACACGTGGGAACAGTCAACGTACTCATACATGCTCCGGAGGAATGTGGACGGAGGCATGACCTGTCTTTGGCCCTAAGGTGCAACATCCAGCATCCCTTGCTGTTTCCAATATCTTAAACATCCTGTCCTGCCCCCAACATCATGAACTCGGGTGGCGGCACCTTAACTCGCCTCAACGATCTGCTCGGGGCCTCAGATTGACGGAAAGCGACGTCTGGCTTTTTCCGACTGTCGTACGGCTGGACTCGGTGTACGGCCCGCTGTTCAAGTGCTGCCGCCGCCGCATCTTCGGTGCTGCCGGCGGCGGCCGCGAGGGCGACTACCCAGCCCTGGCTGCCTGGGCCCGGGACATCTGGCAGATCAAGGTACCCGGCTCGAGCTTACAGGTACGACGTTTTAAAGTACGACGGGAAAAGTACGGCGTGAAGGAAAGGCAACAAGTGTACAGACTTTGTTTGTTGCTTTGTGGGGGGAAAGAGGTTCGAGGTTTTGTTCTGATGACCCCGGAGTCCTAAGGTATTTTTGTAATGCCATCGGTACGACGACCTTGTTCGTACTGCGACGTTTACCGAATTACCCACTGCGGTGCGTGCATCACTCTCCGGGCTACGGCTATCCTGTTTAGGAGAAGACATGCGGCATTTGGCAATGACGATGACGCCAAACCCAAACAACACGACACACAACTAGAAGAGAGATTATTGTACTGAAGAAAACCTTTCAAAGCATGCTCGAACTCATAGACACTCTCATCGGGATCATACGCACATGCACACGAACACTCATAGACACGGTTCCTAAAGTGATTTTGCACCTTCGGCAGGAAGAAAGAAAAGACAGGCGTTCGTGTCACTCTCTTGTTGTACGATGGACAGACGCGTCCAGAGCTGTTATCCCCGTTGGCTTCGGAGCAGGTGAGCGGCACTGTGGATCTAGACGCAGCCCGCGTGTCGTACTTCAAGAACCTTTTCCCGCTCAACCCGGGGGGTATTGTGCCGGCCGGGCCCACCGCTGCCGACCTCCAGCTAGAGCAGCCGGCGGGGCGAGGCTGCTCGGCGCTTCAGGGTGTTTGCTATCCGCGTGACACAGGAACCGCAGATGCCGCATCTGGCGCGGCTGCGGGGTTGTAAGGCCCGCGGGGACACTGCAGGTTCGGAGTCCGGGTTGTGTGTGTGCGTGTTTGGACTTGAATGAGGCATAGCGGTTGCGTGTTTGGCTTGGTTGTCTTTGTTTATTCATTAATATGAAAACATGGTGGCTCTTAGGGTCTTGGGCTCCTGCTGTGGCTCGTATGGGCTCGTTAGGCCTCTCGGGGTCACGCAACCGAGATGTAACACATACACACAATGGTGGAGGAGGTTGTTATGGAGATGCGCGCGGAATGGCAGGGTTAGGACAGCGACGCAGCATATGGGTGTAGTAGGACAGGGCGAGAGTACGGATGAGGGTTTGATTGTTGAGCTTTCGCTTTGAAGGTATGTTAGGGTGTGCCAGGTGGGTTTATTGGGGCAGAAATTGAAATGCTAATGATGCGTGCCCTTACACAATTTTGAGCTCTGCATGTGGGTACATGCCGCTATACGCGGTGGAAGGGAAGTTGGGAAATGGCTGCCAGCTTGCCCCAGTAGTGTGTCTAGGTGACTTGTGGTCTGGATGGGTGTCTTGTTTGTCCTGTTCGTCTCGGGTGCAGTGCACGGCCAGTACCTGGCCCGTTGGCTCTACTCTTTGTGAGTCTGGAGCCCACTGTAACAACCACACACAGTAATGGAATGGCATGCCATTCGGTCTCGTGCCCACGCGCCTGTGCTCACCAACGCCCACGCGCTCGCTCACTCCTCTGCACTAGTAAGCAGTAATTACGGCAAAGCCCGAAATGCAAATGCACAAGTTTTTGGGATTGACAAGGGAAACCTCGCTCGGGTCCAAGGCTGCCCCAGTCCGGTCTGCAAGACTACACGCATCGGGAAATGTCCATGAAGGAACATGAGCAGCTCAGAATGTGATCACGGAAGATTCGTCCAAGCGACAGGCTGTCCGTGCCCCTCTCGGCACGGCTCTTCAGGTCGCCGCGGCGTAAGTAGGGTTTCGAGCGGGTGAGGTTTAACGAGCAATGTGGCGCCGGAGATGTGCCGATTTGAAGCATTATTCACACGGCCTTTTATATATACTTTATATATAATGTCCGCGAACGTGCAAGGTATTGCACGACATAGCGACCACATAAGAGATAACCAATTTACAGCCAGTTCCTCAAAAAAGATAGTATTACCCAATTTATTGGACCGGCCTATTATAATTGCGACCCGGGCTTTATGTTTGCATCACGGAAAGCTTGCGGACTTTGGCCAGTTTGTTTCGGAGAAATAATTTACCTGCTTCCCATCTGAAACCGATTTTTTCGGCAATTCGTTACGCACACGAATTTTTGG
>NW_003307545.1:381755-383987 GCF_000143455.1 Volvox carteri f. nagariensis | reverse complement strand
ATTTGTTGCTATCTGATGATACTGCCAACCTATTGTATAGTCACATGGTACCTCAGAGGGTTTGGCAAGGCTTAACACAGGGAAAACGTTGGCCGAATGACCGCTGACATCAAAGAAACCTCTGTCAAAGCTTTAGCCATATATAATTTGAATTGAAAGTAATTCCGAAAATGCAATTCATAATGTGATGCCGTTGAAAAAGGTCTAACCCACCAGTACGGTCGATGTAACGGTCAGCTGCCCGTACCAGTCACTCAGGCAGCCTGCACCTTGTTCCCTCCCCCGATTGGATAGGGATAGGATGCCTTGTTAGGGGCCAGGTAGCCAAGAACCTCCAGGACGCACCTTGCCAACTTGCCAACTTGCCAAGTTGAACCCTTGTTCTTCCTGTGCTTTACCCTTAAAGATGGGGGCCCTTGTGAAGCAGCTGCCCGCGTTTCCAAAGCACGTATGGTGATGTGGAAGGTGCAGAAGTACGTCGGTGAAATATAATGTGGTAGGACTGGAGAGAATAGTGTAGCAGTATAATGTATTGTGAGTGTAGCTGAAGCTTTCATCGTGGGCGCGTCTCGTTGCAAGCTAAGCAACGCGTATACATGACGTGTAGCATCAGTCCTCAGTTCACTTCTTGTAACGAACATCAGCATAGGTCCAAGCCCTCTCGCTTGGAGGGATATATGCAACAAAACATCCTGATAGGTAAACTCGCATGCTACCGAGCATTCAACCGAGCACATGCATGCTTAGTTGAATGGTGAGATGCGACCCCCCTTCATTTCGTGCTCGGCAAGCCTGCCACCGCGTACCGGATATGTTGGCGATGTTACAGAGACGCTGCACCTTGGTTTCTGTGCGCAATGCATACGATGCTCGACCCCGCCGACCAAAACTACACGTGCCCAACTGAAGACACACCGGTGGTTGTGCAGCAGCTCTTGAGGCTTTGTTGGCTGAAATCCATCCTGAGACGCTGCACCTCGGTACCTGTGCGCAATGCGTACGCTGCTCGCCCGCGCCGACCAAAACTACATGTTCCCATCTGAAGACAATGCCGGTGGTTCTTAAACAGAATTTGAGCTTGCTGCTGGCTCAAGTCCTTCCGTAGTTGCTGCAACACGGCTAACGCAGGCACGGCCGAATGCGCTGCGAAAAGCTGTTCCAAGCCCTCAGCGGCATCCATTTTACTTGCAAGGTTCTGAACGACTTTCGCGATTCTTCTCTTTACCTAATTCTGCGTTGTTATTATTTATTTCGTAAGAGTGTAACTTGAGTTTAGTGGGAACAATGTGCATTATGCGCTGCGCTACCCAGTGTTCGGGCCGAAACGGAAACCTGCCGAAACGGAAACCTGCCGAAACGGAAACCTGCCGAAACTAGTTTCGGTGATTCCGGCGAAGAGGTCCTGGTTCTGCGGAAATGCCGAAACTAGTTTCGGCCCCTTTCGGCTAGCGCCGTACGGCGGAACCTACTTTGAATAGTTTCAAAGTGAAGGCACGTTGTGCAAGGCTGCGAAACTCTGCGAATGTTGAGTTTATCTTATCAATGTCTCAGACAACTTCCGTTGTCAGTGCAGACACAGATTCGGTCAAAAACAAGGGCGGAAGGACCGCTGATCAGACCGTTTGGGCTCACTTTGAGAAGAAAAAATATAATGCAAAATGTAAGAACTGGACTATCATCTGCAAGTACTGCCGGACCGAGTCCAAGCAAGGGCGCCTTCAGGAGATGCGCGTCCATATCGCGCAAAAGTGCCCCCGGAGTGCCTTCGGACACACATGAGCAGGTCCCATGAGGCGCAAAGGCACATAGGGCCCACGAACAACGTTTGCATACCATGGACGTCATAAAATACAGCATTTACAGGGTTTCGGCAGGTTCCGGCAGGTTCCGGCAGGTTCCGGCAGGTTTCGCAGAAGGGTCCAAAAAACGGAAACTATTTCGGCATTGGCAGTAAGGTTTCGGCCCGTACACTGGCGCTACCGAAAGCAGGCGCCTTATGGCTGATTCTTCGCCGACCGCTTCATCTTCCGCGGCAGTTTCACGAGCCCAGTGTTGCAAGCTATGACGTAGGCTTTCGGTGCTTTCAGATACTGCAAAGCAGCCACACAATAGTCCAGCCTGCATGCCGGGTGCGACTATGGCCAACAAGACCACCTGCGCAATGCGCTGGCGCACCTTCAAGAAATTTATATACACTTGTACAGGCGCATTTTGTGAATCGCACGCGCGCAT
>NW_003307545.1:378047-381705 GCF_000143455.1 Volvox carteri f. nagariensis | reverse complement strand
CCGGTGGTTGTGCAGCAGCTCTTGAGGCTTTGTTGGCTGAAATCCATCCTGAGACGCTGCACCTCGGTACCTGTGCGCAATGCGTACGCTGCTCGCCCGCGCCGACCAAAACTACATGTTCCCATCTGAAGACAATGCCGGTGGTTCTTAAACAGAATTTGAGCTTGCTGCTGGCTCAAGTCCTTCCGTAGTTGCTGCAACACGGCTAACGCAGGCACGGCCGAATGCGCTGCGAAAAGCTGTTCCAAGCCCTCAGCGGCATCCATTTTACTTGCAAGGTTCTGAACGACTTTCGCGATTCTTCTCTTTACCTAATTCTGCGTTGTTATTATTTATTTCGTAAGAGTGTAACTTGAGTTTAGTGGGAACAATGTGCATTATGCGCTGCGCTACCCAGTGTTCGGGCCGAAACGGAAACCTGCCGAAACGGAAACCTGCCGAAACGGAAACCTGCCGAAACTAGTTTCGGTGATTCCGGCGAAGAGGTCCTGGTTCTGCGGAAATGCCGAAACTAGTTTCGGCCCCTTTCGGCTAGCGCCGTACGGCGGAACCTACTTTGAATAGTTTCAAAGTGAAGGCACGTTGTGCAAGGCTGCGAAACTCTGCGAATGTTGAGTTTATCTTATCAATGTCTCAGACAACTTCCGTTGTCAGTGCAGACACAGATTCGGTCAAAAACAAGGGCGGAAGGACCGCTGATCAGACCGTTTGGGCTCACTTTGAGAAGAAAAAATATAATGCAAAATGTAAGAACTGGACTATCATCTGCAAGTACTGCCGGACCGAGTCCAAGCAAGGGCGCCTTCAGGAGATGCGCGTCCATATCGCGCAAAAGTGCCCCCGGAGTGCCTTCGGACACACATGAGCAGGTCCCATGAGGCGCAAAGGCACATAGGGCCCACGAACAACGTTTGCATACCATGGACGTCATAAAATACAGCATTTACAGGGTTTCGGCAGGTTCCGGCAGGTTCCGGCAGGTTCCGGCAGGTTTCGCAGAAGGGTCCAAAAAACGGAAACTATTTCGGCATTGGCAGTAAGGTTTCGGCCCGTACACTGGCGCTACCGAAAGCAGGCGCCTTATGGCTGATTCTTCGCCGACCGCTTCATCTTCCGCGGCAGTTTCACGAGCCCAGTGTTGCAAGCTATGACGTAGGCTTTCGGTGCTTTCAGATACTGCAAAGCAGCCACACAATAGTCCAGCCTGCATGCCGGGTGCGACTATGGCCAACAAGACCACCTGCGCAATGCGCTGGCGCACCTTCAAGAAATTTATATACACTTGTACAGGCGCATTTTGTGAATCGCACGCGCGCATCTGCGCGGCAAAATTCGCTCCTGGCTTTTTTGGACGATGTACGGATGTTTTATTCGCGAAGTACGACCGGACACATTTGTGCGAGAGGCTGCTTAAACATGGGAGACCCGCTGAAATCTGCAGGGTCGTCCAAACAAATCAGCACCTGCAGTAAAATCTCATCCCTGGGTCCTCCTCGCCATGTTCGCGGACCTTCTGCTCCTCGCCGAGCACCATCGCTGCATCGCCAGTCCAGTCCTATTTCCCCGCCGGGATGTCCGTCACCGCCAGCGGCGTCGCAACCTGAGGTTAAGAAGGGAACTTCACTGCTGGAATGGGCCAACCAAGTTATACCTCAAGGTCAACTAGTTAACGGTGCGCGGGTGGACGCGCAATTTTTGCGCGTGCAAGTTTTGCCCAGGTCCAAGCCTCCGTGTGAACCCACTCCACAAACGCCCAAACCGCACCCAATCAGCACCCTTGCAACTCCAACGCTTTCTAAGAATCCCTGTCATCTTTTCTGATTTCTTAGTCTTCTTTAACGCCATCTTTTACGATTCCCCCTCCCGCAGGTGTAAAGCAGGGCTGGCGGTTGGCCTGGCAGGTCATGATGCAGGAGCTGGCACCCCAGACACGGCGGGGGCAATACAGCCGACCGCAATACGCGTTCAGTGGCCGCATCGGCGACGGTACACTCTTTCCTGTGAGCGGCGGCGTCAGGCAGTGTGCCGGGGTCGGGCTTTGCACTGCTATCACAGGGCGAGGAGGAGAAGAAGGAGGAGATTCTATAGGGACGACGCGGGACTGGAAAAGACAAGGAGAGCTGGAAGATCGAGAATAGGAGGAGGAGGGGGAGGAGGAGGAAGAGGAAGAGGATGGAAAAAGGGTCGGGGCATGAAGTCAAGGGGAGACAGTAGAACTGCCATTCCTGCTGCCACCGCCACCGCAATCCACTCCGTGCTGCAATCCGCTGCATGAGCCGCTGTAAACTGCTCAGTGCCCCCCATCCAGTGCGACTAACTAACCAACCAAACTGAATTTGTTTATCAACCGCCGCGTGTCGTGCAACCGCAGCCAGAGTCGGGTCGTTATCACCTGTACCTGGGTAACGCCTGCCCCTGGTGTCACCGAGTGGTCCTGGCCGCAGTGCTGAGAGGGCACCTGGCGGTGCCGCGGCCGCCAGCGGCGGCGACGGCGGCTGCGGCGGCGACGGCGGCGGCGACGGCGGCTGCGGCGGCGACGGCGGCGGCGGCGACGGCGGCGGCGGCGACGGCGGCTGCGGCTGTGCCACCGGAACGACGTCAGCCGCCGCTGCTGACGCCAATGCGGCCGGTCACAGCACCGCTGCAGCCACAGCCACAGCAACAACAGCCACAGCAACAACAGCAACAACAGCAACAGCAACATGTCACGTTGACGCGACTGGAAGACGACCCGACTCGCGCCCGTCGTGGTGGCTGGGTGTTTGGCGCGGCGCAACCCGACCCAGTCTTCGGAGCTACGGATCTGTGGTGAGGTTGGCGGTTGGTAGTTGGTGGTTGGGGAAAGTGTTTTGGCTTAGGATTTGGAGGTTGAGGCGTGGTGTGGGGTTACAGTGTGTGGGCCCCCAAGGATACCTTGCGGACCGGCTGCCTGTGGGCCTTAGGGCGTAAGGACGTGTATTACACTTCCAAGTGCCGAAAGAAAAGAAGCGGGAGAGCAAGAGAGTGAGAGAAAGAGAGCACAAGAGAGCAAGAGAGAGGAAGAAAGAAAGAGAGCAAGAGAGAGAAATTGGTGAAGTGGTGGTCGCCCTGCGGGCGACCGGGGCTAAGCTCGGGACAAGAAGGGAGTGGAGGAGATGGAGAGTTGGGGCCTAGCGGGCTGGCTGAGCTTTGCTAGGACAGGCGCGCGTGCGGGGATTGGAAGCAAGACGGACTGGGCCGAGGACATCCTCGAGCTTTGATAGACTTGGAAAGGTAGGATGTTGTACGAATGTACGGCACGCAGCTCACGACGGCCCATCGAGGACCCTGCCTCCATCGGTCGTCGTGATGGCAGCGCGATGTTGCCGTACTGCTGTACCCCGCCAGGCAGGTCTACGACATCTGCCAGCCTGGATTTCGGGGCCGCTGTACGGCACCGTTGATGGTGGACCGGGTACGGCGTGTGGCCGTGTGCAACGAAAGTTCGGAGATTGTACGGAGCTTGGACGAGATGCACCTACCGGGGTGTACGGACGTGCAGCTACGGCCGCGCCACCTGACGTCGCAAATTGATGAGTTGAACGCTAAAGTAAGGAGACTAACTGTCAACGGTATGTAGTCGTACACCGGAAAACCTCCACATACAGATTATTGTTGGGCAAGCGGACCTCTTAATAGA
>NW_003307545.1:368276-377227 GCF_000143455.1 Volvox carteri f. nagariensis | reverse complement strand
CGGCTCGAGCTTACAGGTACGACGTTTTAAAGTACGACGGGAAAAGTACGGCGTGAAGGAAAGGCAACAAGTGTACAGACTTTGTTTGTTGCTTTGTGGGGGGAAAGAGGTTCGAGGTTTTGTTCTGATGACCCCGGAGTCCTAAGGTATTTTTGTAATGCCATCGGTACGACGACCTTGTTCGTACTGCGACGTTTACCGAATTACCCACTGCGGTGCGTGCATCACTCTCCGGGCTACGGCTATCCTGTTTAGGAGAAGACATGCGGCATTTGGCAATGACGATGACGCCAAACCCAAACAACACGACACACAACTAGAAGAGAGATTATTGTACTGAAGAAAACCTTTCAAAGCATGCTCGAACTCATAGACACTCTCATCGGGATCATACGCACATGCACACGAACACTCATAGACACGGTTCCTAAAGTGATTTTGCACCTTCGGCAGGAAGAAAGAAAAGACAGGCGTTCGTGTCACTCTCTTGTTGTACGATGGACAGACGCGTCCTGAGCTGTTATCCCCGTTGGCTTCGGAGCAGGTGAGCGGCACTGTGGATCTAGACGCAGCCCGCGTGTCGTACTTCAAGAACCTTTTCCCGCTCAACCCGGGGGGTATTGTGCCGGCCGGGCCCACCGCTGCCGACCTCCAGCTAGAGCAGCCGGCGGGGCGAGGCTGCTCGGCGCTTCAGGGTGTTTGCTATCCGCGTGACACAGGAACCGCAGATGCCGCATCTGGCGCGGCTGCGGGGTTGTAAGGCCCGCGGGGACACTGCAGGTTCGGAGTCCGGGTTGTGTGTGTGCGTGTTTGGACTTGAATGAGGCATAGCGGTTGCGTGTTTGGCTTGGTTGTCTTTGTTTATTCATTAATATGAAAACATGGTGGCTCTTAGGGTCTTGGGCTCCTGCTGTGGCTCGTATGGGCTCGTTAGGCCTCTCGGGGTCACGCAACCGAGATGTAACACATACACACAATGGTGGAGGAGGTTGTTATGGAGATGCGCGCGGAATGGCAGGGTTAGGACAGCGACGCAGCATATGGGTGTAGTAGGACAGGGCGAGAGTACGGATGAGGGTTTGATTGTTGAGCTTTCGCTTTGAAGGTATGTTAGGGTGTGCCAGGTGGGTTTATTGGGGCAGAAATTGAAATGCTAATGATGCGTGCCCTTACACAATTTTGAGCTCTGCATGTGGGTACATGCCGCTATACGCGGTGGAAGGGAAGTTGGGAAATGGCTGCCAGCTTGCCCCAGTAGTGTGTCTAGGTGACTTGTGGTCTGGATGGGTGTCTTGTTTGTCCTGTTCGTCTCGGGTGCAGTGCACGGCCAGTACCTGGCCCGTTGGCTCTACTCTTTGTGAGTCTGGAGCCCACTGTAACAACCACACACAGTAATGGAATGGCATGCCATTCGGTCTCGTGCCCACGCGCCTGTGCTCACCAACGCCCACGCGCTCGCTCACTCCTCTGCACTAGTAAGCAGTAATTACGGCAAAGCCCGAAATGCAAATGCACAAGTTTTTGGGATTGACAAGGGAAACCTCGCTCGGGTCCAAGGCTGCCCCAGTCCGGTCTG
The DNA here is from genome assembly GCF_000143455.1 of Volvox carteri f. nagariensis. Classification (NCBI taxonomy): domain Eukaryota; kingdom Viridiplantae; phylum Chlorophyta; class Chlorophyceae; order Chlamydomonadales; family Volvocaceae; genus Volvox; species Volvox carteri. Next base: position 375,651 of record NW_003307545.1, on the reverse strand, counting down.
CAAGACTACACGCATCGGGAAATGTCCATGAAGGAACATGAGCAGCTCAGAATGTGATCACGGAAGATTCGTCCAAGCGACAGGCTGTCCGTGCCCCTCTCGGCACGGCTCTTCAGGTCGCCGCGGCGTAAGTAGGGTTTCGAGCGGGTGAGGTTTAACGAGCAATGTGGCGCCGGAGATGTGCCGATTTGAAGCATTATTCACACGGCCTTTTATATATACTTTATATATAATGTCCGCGAACGTGCAAGGTATTGCACGACATAGCGACCACATAAGAGATAACCAATTTACAGCCAGTTCCTCAAAAAAGATAGTATTACCCAATTTATTGGACCGGCCTATTATAATTGCGACCCGGGCTTTATGTTTGCATCACGGAAAGCTTGCGGACTTTGGCCAGTTTGTTTCGGAGAAATAATTTACCTGCTTCCCATCTGAAACCGATTTTTTCGGCAATTCGTTACGCACACGAATTTGTTGGTTGCATTTTTGGAGCAGCGCTGGATTGATTAGGCTCGGAGGCTCTAGTCAATTGGAAATGTCCCTTTGTCCTCCTTGCACTTCTGCTAGCACAGCAAGTAGTAGCTCTCGATGCTTATTCGCAGTGTCCGCATTACCTAGAATCAGGAGCGCAACCCGAAGGGTCACGTATGAAGTGCGCGCAGCTACTTCAGCGAACCCGGATCCTGGAAAGGGCCAGCCAGCAGGTTCAAAAGGAGCAAACACAGCCTTTCCGACACAAGGCTTGGCCCACCTGTGGCCAAACGTGTCGTGGAGTCGTTACCACATCCAAGTCCTCTTCGTAAGTGTGATTTTGCGAAATCGGAAGCAACAGCATTCTAGCTATCCGTTGCCTCGTGTGTTCAATCGGATTCCGGAAAGATGCGGTTGCACCAGCTTCACCGAGGCCGCAAGGGGTGGCCTATGTCCCGTGGCGAGTCATAGTTAAGGAGTCTCCTCAACATACAAAGCTTGGCTTGCAGTTTAGTTTATCCTAAGTCTTCCAGCGTCACATTTCACACAATTACCCATAGAAGTACCGTAACTAATTTCTGTGCAACCCCAATCACCACCAAGCTCGATGCCACTCCCAACCCAATCAGGTCGACCGCACGGACACAGTTCGCGCGCGGCTTGCGGCGGGCCTATTCGAACGCTGTGCCGAGTGGAATGGCTATGGGAGGTGCGAGCGGTAGCCACGTGGCCCGGGGTCGCCGTGCCCTACTGCCACCGTCCCCAGCCCTGTTAGGTCAAATCATTATGCTTGCCTGTGGCTGTCGCCACATCATCCTCACACTCTCTCCTACCTGGCGTTCCTCTTCGTCTCACATTCTACATCGCAGCCTGCCCCACCTCTCAGCTCTCTGTACCTGTGCTGTACCTTGCCGTACTCGCCAGACAATTTTGCGGACAAATTTTTATCTTAGCCTCTGCGATCTATCTCTTTCTTGGCAGGGCTCTGTATCCCTGGACCTGCGGTATGGCGGTGGGCGGGCCCCGTGACATTCACGCCATTTCCAAACTTACAGCCCTAATGCGAGGAGCCAGCGATCTAGAAATCCTGCCTCGCTATTTCACTCGACCTGCGGAGGCCTTTGAGCTCGAGGATTTGGACCGCTACGACTTGGTCATGGCGCTAGATTCGCAGATTCTGGACGAGATGCGCCAAATGGTGCTTTCGGAGCACCAAGCCGGACCGGATCGAGACTACTACCTCGAGGTCGGTGATTTGCGACCCGTGATGGACGCACGATGGGGTATGGAGCAGTAGCTTGCCTATATCTTATTAATGCCTACCTATTGTGTGCGGGGTGTTTCCGCTGCGAATGACTTCCTCACCCTGGGCCTAACAAGACCCAGACGAAACGTACAGAAGGGGCCAGAAATGGCTGAGTGTTTTTTTTGCTTTGCAGCCATGTCCTGTGGCTCCCGCTTTCTGCATTCCGGCAGCGTGATTCAATTTGACTCCGGATCCACATCTTGGATCTGATAAGATCGCAATCCTTAATTCCACAGAAAATTTGCCTCCTTACGACATTCAGCCATTATGAGTCGGATGCGGTGCTCACGCGGCGCGGCGGTTTCGCGCTGCTGCCGGCGCAGCTGTCCTTCCTGCTGAAGACTGGGGCCGGTGGCCTCAAGGTGGGTGATCAATGGAGGGAACGGAAGCAGAAAGGGTGGGCAGGAGGGAGGAATGGGGTACTGGGGGGTTTGGCTGAATGGGAGGAGTTGTGGATGAAAAGTAATAATGACAAACATAACTAGGGGGGCGGCTTTTCAAAGCCGAAAAGGGGCTCGGCCCCGGTGCAGCCACTTACAGGAAAGCTATCTTTGTCGATTTATCTGGAATGTCTCCTTTGGCATTTCGATGTAGAATAGATATAGCTTCTACATTCAATCTTTTGCGGAGCGAGATATGTAACTTTATGTTTAACTCGGAGCCATGGAAAGCTATCTTCGCGCTCCGATTTATCTGGAATGTCTCCTTTGGCATTTCGATGCAGAATGGATATAGCATTCAAACGCTATTTTTTGCGGGGCGAGATATGTAAGCCACTGACTGACTGACTGGACTGACTGACTGACTGACAGCAGTGAACCCGGGGGGCTCGGCCCCCCGAATGGCGCTTCGCGCCCGGGGCCTCGCCCAAAAATATTATAAAAATAATATTGTCATATTTTATTAGGAATAATTATGTATGAACGGTTAAAGCAATTATGAACCGGTTATGTGGCTGAGCGGGAGCCAATACCCACCAGGACTTGCTTGCTTGCATGTCTCCTCTCATCCCGCCATGCACTTCCGCGCCCCTCACCTCTGCTCTTCTTACTCACTATTTTATCTTTTTCTCAGGCGAGCAAGGCGGTGGTGGACATCGCCTCACCCGACCTCTCTTCCCCCGATGGAGCCGCACAATGGGAGGCCACCGTGGCTGCTCTCATCCTCTCGACCGCCAGCCTAGTAAAGTACCTCATAGATGCCTACCCGGAAAACCTGCCCCACTGGGACCCCATAGACTGAGCATGTTTGCATGGTGAAAGCCATGGAAACACGGATACAAGTGCCGTGGGCTCAGTATTTTGTGTCAAGCACTGTTGACTGCACCACGGATGCAGGGTGCATGTTCCCTCTTGGGGAGCAGACTGCCAGCAAATGCTGAGCGGAAGAGGTGTGCCTGAGTTTGTCCTTGTTCAGTTGCTTGCCTGCTGCACACTTGGCTCGGTTTGGCATGGCATGGTGCAGATCAGTTGGCGTAGTGTGGCGTGGTGTGGCTTGTCCTGGTTGCAGTGACACAGCGTGCCCAACCCCGCCGAATGCCATGTTTTTTGTTTGCCACAGTGAAGCGGGCTTCTTGGTGCCCATTGCAGTCAGGAAACTAGAGTCCCTTGGCCTGCTTGGTGCCAGCACTGCTGTACCCACTAGGGGTTATCACCATCGATGGCATGTCCAGTAGTGGTGCAGCCACCACTGCTATTCTCAATTTGCTGCCCTAGCTTGGGGAATGGAGGGTGCGTGATCAGATGAGGAAGTGGGAGGTGAGGAGTCACCCCTGGCGGCGCAGTGATACGAGGTTGCGGATGGTTTCGATTCCAGCCGTACACAACANACTGCCCCGTGGATGTCAGTTACACATATCGGTACCTTTGTATTTGGTGTCCTGTGTTTCCCAACACCCCCAAACGGAGGAGTGGAGCCTGAGCCCATAGCAAATCGTGCTTGGGTGTGCCTGATGCCGTTAATGAAGTTCGTTAGGCTTGCAGGGGCCTTTGTTCAGGGGATAGCCCCTTTCCGTCTTGGTTCATGGTTTCGGAGGGTCATGTAATGTGAGGAGTTCAGGAGGTCGGAAACTTTCGTACTGTTGTAATGTAACAGATGAGCTGTATGTACGTATGTATGTATGTGGCGTATTGATGTGTGTCCATGTTTGCAGGTTCACACTGAAGCGCTGCTTGGTGACCTCTCAAATGCCACCTCGCGAATCCACAAAATGAACGAGCTTCAAGCGCGCTGAAGCACTCCACGACAGGGTTCTTCACCAGGGTACCCAAAAATTTCGGCCGTGTCCGAAACCCTCTGAATAACCTTTCGGGGCCCTCCCCGAAAATTTTCCTGTCAGCCGGAGAGTGTTTTCGGGTACCCCGAAACTGTCTGAAGCGGTTTTCGGGGTAAAATTTAGCTGGATTCTATCGTTATATGCTAGGACGGCTGAATTAACAGGTGTTTGACTTTATTTTGGAACATAGCTCTTAGGATTTTACCCAAAGCAAGGCTATCTTAGACTTCATAACTGAAAACTCTTTCTGCAAAACGTCAAGTTCGCTGACATCGAAGGCAAACAGGCGGTTCGAGCTTGCCGAAGCCGCGAATCCCGAGGGAGATGCGGGGCACCTTGGTTGGGCGCTCATCATCAGTTGACTCGGGCATGTTTAACTATGCTTAGATGTATGAAAATGTGGGATATGGATATGCTTAGATGTATGAAAATGTGGCATATGGATATGCTTAGATGTATGCAGCCGCGAAACAGCCGCAATGCACATTTGTACTCATTGTTTGGCTGGTGACCAAGCGGGCCTTATACGGCAAGCCTGGTTTCCAGGCCCCGTCTGCGCCCGAAAACATGCAAATTTACGCTGACATATCGTTCGGTATTCTCCAAAAATGCCTTCAAAAGGCTTCGGTGGGGTCCCCGAAAAAATGCTCTAAAAGGCCCAAAATCCGTTCGGAATGCTCCGGGCCGCACTAATTTTCCTTTCGGGCAAAACGGAAATATCTCAAAAAAGTTCGGGCCCGAATCGGGGTGAAGAACCCTGCTCCACGAGGCCTTATGAAGGGGCGTATGTGTCTTGAAAGAACTGGAAGGAATAATAATCCTTTTTATATTGTGGTGGTGCTGGTGGTGATTCCGAGAGCACACGGATGAGTTGTCAGAGCGAGGCTTCGGTCGCAGCCGCCAGCTTGGAGCGAGGACATTTTTTGCGCACAACCCGAGTTTGGTCCGAAGTGCAGCCCAAGATAGCGGGCGCGCGTTTTCCACGTGACCGGCCAGAACATCGGCAGCCCTTTCTCAAGCACGCGCAGGGTGAGGTCATATGCGCTGAGAGCATAAACCTGCCTTCTAACCTGTACATTGGGATGTAAAAACAACAGCTTACACTTTCGCGCATTCACAGTAACACCGAAAACCCCCGTCAGGCCTCACGGGGCCGGAATCCCGGAATTTGACCTCATGAATTCCCAAGGAAATCCGGGCCAAATCCCATTGGGATTTGAGGATTTGACCCAAAACAATAAGCAATATAATGGTCATGCAAAGAATTCTTCGGGCTTGGCATTTGCATAGGCCTCACGCGCTCGGAATTCCGGAATTTGACCCCATGAATTCCCAAGCAAATCCGGGTCAAATCCCATCGGGATTTGAGGATTTGACCCCCAAAACAATAAGCAATATAATGGTCATGCAAAGATTTCCTCGGGCCTGGAATTTGACGCATTTGAGGATTTGAACCCCCCAAAACAATTATCATGGCCATGCAAACAATTCCATGCGCAGCCGTTACAATATATTGCATATCTTCGAGCGGCATGTTATGCTCGTGCCAGTCAGTCCTCGCGCCGCATGCCTTCAAACATTTAGTTAGACTTTTACTATTAGAGTTATTCCTCCAAAGCCGGCGCTCGCCGCAAAGAGCGATGTCAGACAGCGGCGATGGACGGGCCAACAAGCGCCGAAAGGCTCAACCAGGCACCCTAGATGAACTGAACCGGCACGTGCAACAATTAGGAAAGAAAACGAATACGAACTGAACGTTTTCTTCATATGGGATAACAATTTCACTCGCAAGGGTCGCGGACAGCATCCCCGCGATTGAGAGGCAGCTAGGCGTCACATTCTCTACTCAGGATGTCTCAGACATGCGCGTGAGTTATCAATAAAGTTAACCCCTAGTATGTTGTGGTGGAATGGTCGCTTTACCCTGTTGGTGCTCGTACGAGTGCCCCACCTATCGTTCTGCAAGTTGTTCCACACGTGCTAAAACTAGCATACGGGAAGCAGGACGCCACAGGGCGTCGTCGGGGCAGAGAGAAACCCACGGGTCGGCAACGAATATACAGTTCGAACGCATGCGCATGCACATGCACACACGCAGCTGCAGCTGCGTGCGCACAAACTCTCACTTGCGCGCCACAGGGTGGTGTGGCTCAAAACAACTTACACCACCACAAGTGGGAGAAGACAAAACACATGCATTCCTACCCACAAAAATGCGCGTTCCTCCACAATAGCTTTTGTGTAAAAGATGTTAAAAAGAGTCCCCCACGGCACCTCTCTCCAGCCCTCCACAGCTGGACGACTCTGCGCCCTCTGTCCTATAAAAAGAGTCTAAACGTACCCCACATCCTATACCACATTGCATGCTTCCATTGCAAAACAACTGACCCCCAGAGGCTGTGTGGTGAAGGCTGTGGGGTGAGACGAAACAACACAGCAAGAGCGCCTCACCCATGTGTTGTGCACAACATCCCAACAATCAAAAACCCCGCACACGACACAACACCTGCCACTGCCCATCCGGGACTCTGGGGGTGTCTCTCCAGAAGTTAAATAAATTACAGGCTTGATGGCGGGTTTTAGCGTGCCGCGCGTTTGTGTGCCTCTGCAGGTTGTGTGTGTGACTCTCCTATGAATGTCCAGTCAAACGAATGGGGAAGCCACCGGTTAAATACGACAGGGACCCTGGGGGATTCGTGTGGGCGCGAATGATGCATATGCTAATAACACTGAAGCCTCCGGCCCCATAGAGCCGTGTGGCTGTTTTGTCCTCCGGGGTGTGAAAGAAGGGAGAAATGCGTGGCGCACCATCCCTCCCTCCCTCCAACCCCCACCCTCCACACTACCTTTTCTCACTCTTATTCCGCCCTCCCAAAGTCATCCTCCCTTCCCCTCCCATCTGCCCTCCCTTCTGCCCTTCAGTGCCTTGTCCTCTGCTGTCTCCTGCTCTCCCTTGCCCTTCCCTCCGTCCTTTGTGTTTGTTTGTGCGTGTGCCCTCTGCCTGTATGCTCATGTGTTCACAGACATGTGTGTATGTTGTGTATGTAACATGGGTCATAACATTTGGGGACACCTGGGAATTGAACCCAGACCCACAAGAAGGTGGGTGGCACCTCTGCCGTGTTCCGATTCCCGCCCCACCCCGCGCCTGCACTACCCTGAACCGCCCTGCCCAGCGCAGCGCCGCCCTCTCCTGCGCCGCCCAGCGCAGCGCCGCCCTCCCCTGCGCCGCCCAGCGCAGCGCCGCCCTCCCCTGCGCCGCCCAGCGCAGCGCCGCCCTCCCCTGCGCCGCCCAGCGCAGCGCCGCCCTCCCCTGC
>NW_003307545.1:364635-367308 GCF_000143455.1 Volvox carteri f. nagariensis | reverse complement strand
AAGGACAATACAGCGGCAGCTAGCAGCTGTTCTGGTACAGAGGGCTCGTATCAACTAGTAGCCGAGTCCGAGATCGCCCGGAAGATAATTCGACAAGACTAAACACCGCCGATCAAATAGCAATTCAAAACAACAACCAACTAACTGCACCGTACGACGCCGCTCTGACGCCCCTCTTCAAACCACATTTTCGGCTATGCCTAAAATAAGATTTTGAATCCGGGCTGAGCAGCTAGCCAGACCAAGAACCGGGACGAGAAACCCAAAACGCGTTCGTTACCGTACAACTAACATGAACAAGGCACCGGGGACGTGGACATATGGTTGGGGATAAGAGACGCCCAGCCTGCCTGCCAGAGCCCGCATGCTACTTCGTGCGGCCCTTCCGGGCTACCGTGCTCTTCCGCATTGGTAACCCGCAGGCAGCCGACGGCCTCGCTTGGGTTACTTTGGCCCCACGCCTAACCCAGCGAAACATCCCCCTCACCCAGTCGCGTCACATACGCTCCACCACTGTCCGCCTCACAGCAACGGACCGGCGGATGTAGACCAGTACCGCATCAGACCTCCACCGCCCGTGCGCCTTAATCTCCTCCAGACCCACCCCCGCATTGGCAGCCGCGGTGGCCCCCCCCTTGCGCAAGCTGTGGGCCGATATTCTGGCGAGATCTAGCCTCAACTCCGGCTCGAACCCCTGCAACTCCCCCAGCAACGCATGCAGCCTAATAGTGAAATCCCCACGCCGCCACGCCGTCCCCTGCTTGCCCGGCCCGGTGATTCCCCGTACGAAGAGCGGGGAGTGACCCTCGGCCGTTCCCACGCACTCCAGGTGCCGCTGTACTATGCGAGCTATGGGGATGCCGCTCTGGGTGAATGCTGCCAGGCACACCAACGTCCCCTCTCCCTTCTGGTCCGTCTTGCTACGTACGATCCGCAGCCCCACACCCCCTCCCGGCAACTCCTCAACGCAGCCCACTGTCAGGGCCGCCAACTCGCTCCTCCTGAGCATTCCGAAAAACCCCAAAACCAACCAGCAGGCGTCCTGTGTGAACTCCGACGCCCTCCGCGGCTCCGCATTTGCCCTGCACCGTAGCCACGCCACGAGCAGCCTCAACACCCCCAGGGGCAAGGGTGCCTTTGCCATGGACGGTGCCGACTCCGGCCCCGCAGCCGACCTTCGCAACGCTTGGCCCAGGGTTCGCTTGACCAGCGGGTCGCGGCTGATATATGCCTCTGGCGAGACTCCCATGAACCGCTGCCAGTCCGCCAGGGCGCTCAGCGTGCCGGTGACGGTGGAGGTCGCGTACCGGCCAACTGCATGCGCTATGAACAGACACACCAGGTCCCGATTGAGGTCAGACCCACGCTGGCGGGGCAGGGCGTCCGCCTCCGGCACCCCTGCGACCTCCGTACAGAAGCGCACAAAGCGCCGCCGCCCCGACTCATAAGTGACCGAAGAGCTGTCTGCGACCGCGCTGCCGTGCAACTCCACGGCTAGCCATGCTAGTTCCTCCGTAACACTCCCCTGGGCCACTGATCCGATACCCGCCGCCGCAAGCAAGCAAGAGGTGCAGCGGTACCAACCACCGGGGTAGGCGCCTGGGGCGATTCCAAGGCACCGACGATGGGTCGAGCAGGGGCAGGCCTCACAGCGCAGATCCCCAGCTCCACAGCGCCGCCCGCAGACGGAGCAGCTTCCCTCCTCCTGGGGACCGCCTGCCGAAACTGGCCAAGGGGGGGATGCGGGGCAATCTAATTGAGCCTGAGCACAATCAAGTCGTACTCGCTGGGCGCGGCCTCGGCCCCCCACGGGAAAAGGCAATGCCGTCGGCCCTTGGGCAAGACAGCCGATACCACAAACGGGGTTGCCCCTTGCCCGGTGCCCACGACGAAACGCCGAAACCACGAGCGCTCCGGCCAGTTTGGCACGACGACAGTTGCACGTGTGCTCCGATCGAGCCTCGCAGCCGCCACGATCTCGAGCAGCACCTCCCCGACCAAATCCTTGGGTGGGAAGGCCCACAGGACTTTGCCAGCGAGGGTTGCCGCCTGACCCAGCACCGACTTGTCCGGGCTGAAGAAGGTGGAGCAGCCCGGCTGTGCGTTGACACCTAGCACGTCGCAGCAACAGCCCACCGAGGGAGCATACTGCCCAAACCCGACCAGGGAGCGGAACGTGCGAGGTTTGAGGCGCAGATTCTGGCTGCGGGCCAACTCCAGATTGCGGCTGAGCCGGTCCGCCCTGACGTTAAGCTCCCCGGCGATGTGCTCCGCCCGCACTTCGAACTGGTGCCGCACCGCCAGCAGCGCCAGCTGTCGGCTGATGGCTCGTCCGTCCGGGATGCGTGTGGAACCGTGGTTGATGGCCGCTACCGCCTGGGTGTTGTCGCACCGGACCAGCACCCGGCGCCCCGCCAACCGTGGCACCCAGGACTGCAGCGCCCGCAGGACCGCTGAGAGCTCCAGCCAGCCGATGTGCAGTCGTTGCTCCCCTTCAGACCAGTGGCCTTGCACCTCGGCCCGGTCCCAGGCCGCCCCGAAGCCCGCGCCACTCGCATCTGTGAAGATGGTGGCGCCCTCTTCCCCCAAGATTCCCCCCTCACCAAGTCCAGATTGGCCAAAACACAGCGCTTGATGCCGTCCCAGACGGAGGAGTCCGGGCGGAGACGTCCT
>NW_003307545.1:363479-364585 GCF_000143455.1 Volvox carteri f. nagariensis | reverse complement strand
TCACCGCAGCCCCCACCCCCTCCCGGCAACTCCTCAACGCAGCCCACTGTCAGGGCTGCCAACTCGCTCCTCCTGAGCATTCCGAAAAACCCCAAATTCAACCAGCAGGCGTCCTGTGTGAACTCCGACGCCCTCCGCGGCTCCGCATTTGCCCTGCACCGTAGCCACGCCACGAGCAGCCTCAACACCCCCAGGGGCAAGGGTGCCTTTGCCATGGACGGTGCCGACTCCGGCCCCGCAGCCGACCTTCGCAACGCTTGGCCCAGGGTTCGCTTGACCAGCGGGTCGCGGCTGATATATGCCTCTGGCGAGACTCCCATGAACCGCTGCCAGTCCGCCAGGGCGCTCAGCGTGCCGGTGACGGTGGAGGTCGCGTACCGGCCAACTGCATGCGCTATGAACAGACACACCAGGTCCCGATTGAGGTCAGACCCACGCTGGCGGGGCAGGGCGTCCGCCTCCGGCACCCCTGCGACCTCCGTACAGAAGCGCACAAAGCGCCGCCGCCCCGACTCATAAGTGACCGAAGAGCTGTCTGCGACCGCGCTGCCGTGCAACTCCACGGCTAGCCATGCTAGTTCCTCCGTAACACTCCCCTGGGCCACTGATCCGATACCCGCCGCCGCAAGCAAGCAAGAGGTGCAGCGGTACCAACCACCGGGGTAGGCGCCTGGGGCGATTCCAAGGCACCGACGATGGGTCGAGCAGGGGCAGGCCTCACAGCGCAGATCCCCAGCTCCACAGCGCCGCCCGCAGACGGAGCAGCTTCCCTCCTCCTGGGGACCGCCTGCCGAAACTGGCCAAGGGGGGGATGCGGGGCAATCTAATTGAGCCTGAGCACAATCAAGTCGTACTCGCTGGGCGCGGCCTCGGCCCCCCACGGAAAAGGCAATGCAGGCTATAACTCAATTGAGTGAAGATGGAAATTGATTTATAACAAGAGGTTTTGTTATGGTCGCGAAATGTGCGATCTCAGCAACTCACTTCCCAGGCAGGTCTAGGAAGGAAACGTCGAGTCGACACACATCCTGTCTGACAAGACAAAATTGTGGTAGGGGGCTGGCAAGGAGATGCCTGTGTCTCCTTCAAAGGCGCATGCCTAAGTC